>NC_060213.1:73582500-73587500 GCF_021130785.1 Homalodisca vitripennis
AAAAAAACCCCCGGGGTTTTTTTAATTTTTTTAAAAAAAAAAAAATTTTTTTTAAAAAAAAAAAAAAATTTTTTTGTTTAAAAAAAAAAAAATTTTTTTTTATTTAAAAAAAATTTTTTAAAAATTTTTTTTAAAAAGGTGGGTTTAAAAAAAAAAAATTTTAAAAAAAAAAAGGGGAAAAAAAGGGGGAAATAAAAAAATTTTTTAAAAAAAAAAAAAAAAAAATTTTTTTTTTTTCCCCCCCTTTTTAAAAAAAAATTTTTTTTTAAAAATTTAAAAAAAAAAAAAGGGAAAAATTTTTTTAAAAGGGGGGAAAAAAAAAAATTTTTTTGAAATTTTTAAAAAAAAAAATTTTGGGGGGCCCCCAAAAAAAAATTTTTTTTTGGGAAAAAATTTTTTAAATTTTTTTAAAAAAAATTTTTAAAAAAATTTTTTTTAATTTTTAAAGGGGCCCCCTTTTTTTTTTTGGGGGGTTTTTGGAAAAAAGGGGGGGCTTTTTTAAAAAAAATTTTTTTAAAAAAAATTTTTTAAAAAAAAAAAAAAAAAATTTTTTTTTGAAAAACCCCCCCAAAAAATTAAAAAAACTTCCTTTTAAAAATTTTTAAAAAATTTTTTTTTTTTTAAAAAGGGGTTTTTAAAAAAAAAAAAAAAAAAAAAAGGGAAAAATTTTTTTTCCCCAAAAAAAAATTTAAAAATTTAAAAAAAAAAAAAAAAATTTTCCCCAAAGGGCCCGGGGAAAAAAAAAATTTTTTTTTTGGGGGGGGGAAAAAGGGAAAAATTTTTTTAAAAAAAAAAAATTTTTTTTTTTTTTTTTTTTTTGGGGGGGGAAAAAAAAGGTTTAAAAATTTTTTTTTTTAAAAAAAAAAAAAAAAACCTTTGGTTTGAATTTTTTAAAAAAAAATTTTAAAATTTCTTAAAAAAAAAAATTAAAAAAATTTTTTTTAAAAAAAAAGGGGGGGAAAAATAAAAAAAAAATTTTTTCCCAAAAGGGGCCTTTTTTTTCCCAAAAACCCAAAACCCAAAAAAAGGGGGGCCCCCTTTTTAAAAAATTTTTTTTTAAAACCCCCTTTTTTTTTTTTTGGGAAAATTTTTGGGTTTAAATTTTTTTTTGGGGAAAATTTTTTTAAAAAAAAAAAATTTTAAAAAAAACCCTTTTTTTTTTTCCCAAAAAAAAATTTTTTTTTAAAAAAAAAATTTAAAATTTTTTTTTTTAAAAAAAATTTTTTTTTTTTTTTGGGAAATTTAAATTTTAAAAATTTTTTTTAAATTTAAAAAAAAAGGGAAAAAAAAATTTTTAAAAATTTTTTTTTAAACCCCCCCTTTTTTGGGGAAAAAAAAATTTTTGGATGGAAAAAAATTTAAATTAATTTTTTAAAAAAAAGGGGGGTTTTTTAAAATTTTAAAAAGGGTTTTTTTTTATTTTTTTTTTTTTTAAAAATTTTTTAAAAACCCCCCCTTTTTTTTTAAAAATTTAAAATTTTGGTTTTTAAAAAAACCTTGGGGGGGAAAAAAAAAGGGGGGGGGGTTTTTTTTAAAAAAAAAAAAAAAAAAAAAAAAAAATTTTTTTTTTTCCCCCCCTTTTAAAAAAAATTTTTTTTTTAAAAATTTTTTTTTAAAAAATTTTTTTTTTTTGGGGAAAAAAAAATTTTTTTTTTAAAAAAAATTTTTTTTTTTAAAAATTTTTTAAAATTTTTTTGGGGGGGGTTTTTTTTTTTTTTTGGGGGGGGAAAAAAATTTTTTATTTGGGGAAAATTTTTAAAAAATTTTTTTTTTGGAAAAAATTTTTTAAATTTTTTTGGGTTTGGGGGGGAAAAAAATTTTTTTTTTTTTTCCCCCCAAAAAAATTTTAAAAATTTAAAAAAGGGGGAAAGGGGTTTTTTTTTAAAACCCCTTTTTTTTTTTCTTTTTTTAATTTTAAAAAAAAAAACCCCCTTTTTTTTTTTTTTAAAAAAAAAAAATTTTTAAAAAAAAAAATTTTAAAAATTCTTTTTTTTTTTGGGGGGGTTTTTTTCCCCCCAAAAAAAAACAAAAAATTTTTTTTTTTTTTTTGGGGGTTTTTGGGGTTTTAAAAAAATTTTTTTAAAAAAAAAAATAAAAAAAAATTTTTTCCCTTTTTTTAAAAAAAAAAAAATTTTTTTAAAAAAAAATTTTTTTTGGGAAAAAAAAAAAAAAAAAAACCCAAAAAAAAATTTTTTTTTTTTTTTTTTAAAAAACCCCCCTTTTAAATTTTTTTTTTATTGGGGAAAGTTTTAAAAAGGGTTTTTGGGGGGGGAAAAATTTGGGGTTTAAAAAATTTTTTTTTTTTTAAAAAGGGGGGGGGGTTTTTTTTCCCCAAAAAAAAATTTTTTTTTTTTAAAAAAAAAAAAAATTTTTTTTTAAAAACTTTTTTTAAAAAAAATTTTTTTTTGGAAAAAAAAAATTTTTAAAAAAAACTTTTGGGGGAAAACCCTTTTTTTTGGTTTTTCCCCCGGCCCCCTTTTGGGAAAGGGGAAAAAAAATTTGGGGTTTTTTTAAAAAAAAATTTTTAAAAAAAAAAAAAATTTCCCCTTTTTTTAAAAAAAAAAAATTTTTTTTTTGGGGTTTTTTTAAAAAAAAAATTTTTTTCCCAAAATTTTTGGGGGGCAAAAAAATTTAATTTTTTTTTGGGGGGAATTTTTTGGGGGAAAAAAACCAAAAAAAATTCAAAAACCCGGGAAAAAAAAAAAAAAGGGGGTTAAAAAAAAAGGGGGGTTTTTTTTTTAAAAAAAATTTTTTATTTTAAAAAAAAATTTTTTAAAAAAAAAAAAGGGGGGGGTTTTTTTTTTTTTTAAAAAATTTTTTAAAAAAAAAAAAAAATTTTTTTTTTTTTTTTTTTAAATTTTTGGGGGGGGCCCTTTTTTTAAAAAAAACCCTTTAAAAACCCTTTTAAAAAAAAAAAAAAAATTTTTTTGGGGGGCCCCCAAAAGAAAAATTTTTTAAAAAAATTTTTTTAAAAAAAATTTTTTTTCCCCCCCTTAAAAACAAAAATTTTTTTTTTTTTAAAACCCTTTTTTTTTCCCCCCCCCTTTTTTTTTTTTTTTTCCCCCCCCCAAAAAAGGGGAAAAAAAAAAAAACCAAACCCCCCTTTTTTTGGGGGAAAAAAAAAAAAAAAAAAATTTTTTAAAAAAAATTAAAAGGGGGTTTAAAAGGGGGGGTTTTTTTTTTTTGGGAAAAAATTTTTTTAAAAAAAAAAAAAATTTTTTTTTTAAAAAATTCAAATTTTTTTTTTTTTGGGGGGGTTTTTTTTAAAAAAAATTTTTAAATTTTTAAAAAAAAATTTTTAAAAAATTTTTTTAAAAAAAAAAAAGGGGGGGAAAAAAAAAAAATTTTTTAAAGGGGGGTTTTTTTTTTGGGGGGCCCTTTTGGGGGTTTTTTTTTTAAAAAAATTTTGGGGGGGGTTTTTTAAAAAAAATTTTAAAATTTTTCCCCCTTTTTTTAATTTCCCCCCAAAAAAAAAATTTTTTGGTTTTTTTTTTAAATTTTTTTTTTTTTTTTTTTATTTTAACCCCAAAAAATTTTTTTAAAAAAAAAAACCCCCGGGGAAAATTTTTTTCAAAAAAAAAATTTTTTTTTAAAAAGGGGGGGGGAAAAATTTGGGCCAAAAAAAAAAAATGGAAAAAAAAAGCCCAAAAATTTTTAAATTTTTGAAAAGGGAAAATTTTTTTAAAAAAATTTTTTTTTTGGGGGAAAAAAAAAAAATTTTTTTTTTTTTTCCCCCCCTTTTTTTTGGGGGGGGGCCCCCCCTTAAAAAAAAATTTTTTGGGGAAAAAAACCCTTTTTAAAAAAAAAAAATTTTTTTTTAAAAAATTTTTTGGTAAAAAAAAAATTTTTTTTTTTTTTAAACCCCACCTTAAAAGGGGAAAAATTAAAAAAATTTTGGGGGGAAAAAAAATTTTTTAAATTTTCCCCTTTTTTGGGGGAAAAAAAAAAAAAAATTTTTTTTAAAAATTTTTCCCAAAAAATTTTTTTAAAAAAATTTAATTTAGGGGGGTTTTTTTTTTTAAAATTTTTTTATTTTAAAAAGGCCTTTTTTTTTTTTAAAAAATTTTTTTAAAAAATTTTAAAAAAAAAATTTTTTTTTGGGGAAAAAATTTTATTTTAAAAAGGGAAAATTTTTTTGGAAAATTTTTTTTTAAAAAAAAAAAAAAAAATTTTTTTAAATTTTAAAAAAAAAATTTTTTTTAAAAAAAATTTTTTTTCAAATTTTTCCCCAAAAAATTTTTTTTAAAAAATTGGGGTTTAAAAAAACCCAAAAAAAACCCTTTTAAAAAATTTTTTTTAAAAAAAAAGGGGGGGTTTTAAAATTTTTAAAATTTTTTTTTTTAAAAAAAAATTTTTTTTTTTTCCCAAATTTTTTCCCAAAAAAAGGTTAAATTTTTTAAAAAAACCCCTTTTTTTAAAAAAAAAATTTTTTTTTTTTTCAAATTTTTTTTTTTTCCCCCTTTTTAAAAAAATTTTTTGGGGAAAAAAAATTTCCAAAAATAAAACCTAACCCCCCCTTTTTTCCACCCCCCCTTGGGGGTTTTTTTTTTAATTTTTTTCCCCCTTTTTTAAAAAAAGTTTTTTTAAAATTTTAAAAAGGGGAAAAAAAAAGTTCCCAAAAACCCTTTTACCAAAAAAACCCCCCCCCCAAAAAAAAAATTTTTAAATTTTCAAAAAAAAATTTTTTTTTTTTAAAAATTTTTAAAAAAATTTTTTTTTCCCCCCTTTTTAAAAAATTTTTTTTTAAAAAAAACCCCCCCCCCCCCCCCAAAAAACCCCCCTTTTTTTTTTTTGGGGGGGAATTTTTGGAAAAAACTTTTTTTTCCCCCCCCAAAAAAATTTTAAAAAAATTTTTTTTTAAAAAAAAAAAAAGGGGGAAAAAATTTTTAAAAAACCCCTTTTTTAAAAAAAAAATTTTTTTTTTTTAAAAAAACCCCCCATTTTTTTTTAAGGGGAAAAAAAATTTTTTTTTTAAAAAAAAAGGGTTTTAAAAAAAAATT
>NC_060213.1:73895000-74045000 GCF_021130785.1 Homalodisca vitripennis
AACATTAAGGAGAGTCACCAAGTAAAGGTTAAGACTTAAAAAGTTGTTTTTAATGAATCTTCATGGATCTTGAAATAAAAATTTTAACCTTTAAATTATAATGTTATTTCTTGACCCTTTGTATATTTTAGTATTCTTCATTTACTATTAAAGACAGAATAATGCAGTCCAAAATAAATGTATAAAATTTAACTACCTTATCTCATAATATTTTCATAGTCGATTACTTTTCATACGTAAATGATTGTAGGAGTATAAAGCAGGATTTTGAGCGATATACTAATTGCAATGTTAAAAAGGCTGAAGATAAGAAATATGAAACTTTTATACAGCATTTAAATGAAAGATGACTGGAAGAATAGACATGATTTTTTTAAATTACTTCCTTAAGAAACAAATTGCTAAAACGCCTGTTTAAAAAAAAATATATTAGATATAATTTAAATATATAATTTCCGTAAGTCATAAATGAATGAAATCCTGTTAGGACCTGAACCTTCAACACATGTAAATACATTAACCCTTGGGACTGATCAGAAATGGCATAAATATTTTACTTATAATGCCTGTAATTCCTCATGAAAAAAATCTTAATTCAATTTTCGTTTGCCTTCGACTTTAGGAAAGCTTTCTTAAAGCTGTTAATTTTAAATTTAAAAATCCCCACAATAAGATATTACACCACATTTAAATTTATGTACGATTAAAAGTTTTTTAACCATACTAATTTCATCAATATTTCAACTGTAACATCTAAAAAGCCTGCATAATGTTATCATTGTTTTGAAAATACATCTACTATTGAACAAATATAAATAATACATAAATACTGAACATTATAAAATATTTTTGGTACATGCAAAATAAGCCAGTTGCTGACGTGTTGTAACAGGTTGGAACCGACAGCTAGGCTTGCAGAGGTTTGTGCCAACTTCAACCGTTTCCAAACTTTCAATAACTGCCAGTATTGGCTCTATGGATTCTTTTCCATCCAACGAATAATAAAACTTACATTTGAAATAAGGACTAAAACTGTTATTGCAATCACAATGTATCAAATCAGTATTGAAGTATAAGGCTTTCATTACTAATAAGACTAGTGTTTTATACTTATTTATGGTAATTAGAATTAGTTATATATTCACAAAACCAAAGTAGAATTTAGAGAAAGACCACCATTTACAGTAATTTAATTCTATCGAATTTTATTTGGTAGCGGCCGTTGATAGAATGGAAATATTGCTTGTATGAGTGAATGATACCGTGTGAATCTTTTCAACCAAACTCTAGATTTCAGTAATGATAATTATGAATAAGAACATCTACAGACAATAAATCAATTAGGATGATGTACCTGGAAGGTAAGATTTACTTTGAAACTGTATCACCACACATAACGATGAAATTACACTCAAAATAGTAATGACTTACAAAATAGTACCATTATTTAATAACAATCCTGTATTTATTTTGATATTTCTAAAATGTATTTGAAACAAACCAATTTTAAAACTGTAGAACAGATATTTTTGATTATATATAAAATTGGTAATTCTAAATTGCAAAATGTATAAAAATTAATTTCAATTACAACGCATATCCATGTAGTTGAATCTGTTCTCTGATAATGGCGTTAAAGTCTTACTGTGTTCAATGTTGAAATATAACTTTCCATTCTGAGCACAGACAAACAAGACATCCTTCCTCAAATCAGAAACTTCTGGGAACAAATCGACATTGATCAAACATCTGCTTTGAATAAAAGCCTACCATTTTGTAAAGAAACATGTAGACACAATTACATACATTGTGTGTTTGTGTGTGTGTGTGTGTGTGTGTGTGTGTGTGTGTGTGTGTGTGTGTGTGTGTGTGTGTGTGTGTGTGTGTGTGTGTGTGTGTGTGTGTGTGTGTGTGTGTGTGTGTGTGTGTGTGTGTGTGTGTGTGTGTGTGTGTGTGTGTGTGTGTGTGTGTGTGTGTGGTTCCTCGCTTGCATGCGCATGTGTGCATATACATCATATACATCAATAAAATTAAATTTTGTATGTGCGTGGTAGGCTCTGGAGTGGTTTTATTACTAGTGGTGGTTAAAAACTGACGGGCATGAATTATTTTAAACCTTTAGTAGATACAAGATATAAAATTTTCATTGATATCATATCGTAATATAACACTCGTAACTAGTGTTTTGTTCATATGGTTCACATACTAGATACGATAACTTAGTTGTAAAGCAGATATTGTGAAATATTGAAATGTTTGTACCAAATAGTGCTAAAAAATTATTATTGCAATGGTGACGGTAGTTATCACTTAACTATCTTACATAAGTTTACATCAGCAAATATATATATATATATATATATATATATAATTTTCTATAAACATTGAATTACAAAAAGTACTTGCTCCGCCAGGACACGAACCCGGATCTCTCACTTGCCGGGCGAATGTTGCTACTATTACACCATAGAGCCCTCACTTTTTACAATTCAATTATATTGTATTTGGCCGTATCTGTCACATATGCGTTTATTTAAATATTTATACATTTCATTATTGAAATATTAAAATATAACATCCGTAAAACTATAAAGAAAGATAGCATAGAACAACAAATCTTGATAGAATGAATTCCTTTTTACTTTTATTTATATAGGTAACAAATAAAGTTATTTTTAAAGGTTATATACCAAACTTTGAATTGTAAATGGAGGAACGAATACGTTATTATAGACCTTCATTAAAAATTGAATAATATAATACGGACCAAAAAAATACACGACAATAAGGATTTAGGAGCTCAACATTCAAAATCCGTTTCAAAATAATATTTCAATTTCAACACGTTTTTTTAAAGGAAAACTAAAATTCGGAATACGTGTACTATTAATTTGAATACCAAAAAAGAAAGCCTTGTGTCTTGTTTGATAATTCTTTATAAAACAGTTTGAAAGACTAAATTCAAAGGATATTTGTTCAAACTTTCTGCCTCTGTTAATCAAGATAAAACTCCCATTATACAGGTCCAATAAAATAGATCTTTCATATTCCTAAAAAATAAATAAATTCCAATTTTACACTTTTAAATGATTCTCCACTCCATTTATTGTTAGTAGAACACGTTAAATCCACGTTTATTAACTTTGACACTGACATAAATTATGTTTATTCTGTAAAAGTATTTTTAAAGGACAGCCAGAACTTTATAATATACACACTGTTACAAGCTTTTAATAGTAAACGGGTTGGGTCAGTACGGTAAATCTATTTTACCTTAGACGACTTTAACCTACTACTTAGGATTGAAGAGAGGTAATTCAGATGGCGCACCACTAAAGGTTTTATAAATAAACTAGTTAGAGAGTTGGTAACTGGAGTAATCGAGTTTGGAACGGCTGGTTCTCAACCTCTAACTCAAATTTTCTTATTCGCCCCATTAGGTTTATTTCTTTAGTGACAACATTTATAGAAATTTCATTCATACATTTTGTATCTACTCATATAATGTAGTGGAATTTAATAAAATAATCAGTGATAAATTATATCTGGTTTATTTTTAATGCGCTGTTAGACCCATTAGTTACATTTTTAGCCGATGCCTATGAAACAGAAAAAAAGAAAATTCCCCAGATAAAGAATAGTTACCATTGTTCGTTTCCATTTCCCTCCATCACCAAGCAAGTGATACTATGCAATATACCTGTAAGTCGTGTGCTTTATTTACACCATAATTATATTTTATGTAGTCTGATAGAAAAATCATTGAAGTTCATTAAAATATTAATGAAGGTACATTACAAATTATTACCTATACTTTTTATACCAACTATTTTATATTATCGATAAGTAGTCTTATATTTTATGAGTATGTTATTGTTGAGTTTTGGTTTAATAATGATTATAATAAGATTATATGTTTTTCAGAGGAGACAATAACTGTGCAAATAAAACAAAACATTGTTATGCTATATGTTTAAATTGACATATAATAATATAATGTTTATCATAGAGAACATTATTATTAACTACGCAGCAAAAAAACTTTTAAATTACAAATATAAACAGTAAATTATTTAGTTTACTCCATATTTTATTCTATAGTCCTACAACACTTGCTTTGACGTAGAATTGGCTTTTATCAAATAACAGGTGAAATCCAGACTGTGCATAAATTCATTAAATATATAATATGGTATTATTAATAATTCCATTGCGATTTTTTTCGCTTGTGTGTTTTATATGCATTCTTTATAGTCCAGTTTTTTTAAAGCAAATGAAATTGCTCGTTATTTCTATTATCATGAAATCCTTTAATTTTTTATCATACTATTACATACTGTGTGATCTTATTCATACAGTAGGATTTATCTCTATAATATAATCCATTTTTAGATTTAATAACATTTTTTTACTGCACCACAGTATCGGTTATTATGCGATTAATCAATGTGTTTCAACGTATGCTTCTTCAGATATTCTTTATATGGTCTTACATAAGAAGACTGATGTCATAATCTCTACATAAAAATAACATAGCTTTCTCATTTTTTAAGCTCTCTATCGTCACGATATCTTAGACAGTTTAACTTTTCCAAACGTATACCTCATGACTTACAAAGAAAAACTAAAACATCTTCATCAATATCTAAAACCAACTGGGATTGATATAAGGTTTAAACCCTTAGAAGAATTGTATTTTATCCATCTGTCCAATGTCCTACAAATATTAAATATGACACACGTATGAAACACAACCTACATAGAAAAAACGAAAGCATTCTCATGATGACCAACCATTTATAGGCGTGAAGTAGAGTTACAACAATAGAAGAATTATATTTTTGTTTATAAACATCTCCATGTCCTACAGCGATGAAACTTTTCTCACGTGCACCTCATTCTGTCAAGAGAAAAATCTTATGCACATCGACGGATGTGTAGAGATTGAGAGAAAAAGGTTGTAACCCGTAGAAGAAATTGATTCTTTTGTTTTTAATGTCCAGATTTCCCAGAAAGGTGAAATTTGACACACGTGTGTATTATACTCCAAACAGACATGCGATACTGGAAATGCCTAATATCGGAGATACATAACAATATCCATAAATATTTGCTTTTTTGAGAGAAGTAGATTTTTCAAACCAATTAGAAAACAACGTAAACGTTACTACAGCACCGAAAATACTTTAGAATGAAAGTAGATTACACTGACCGAAAGTAGACGCTTTTTCATTGAAGAAGACATTTCAGATCAAGTACATGTATTGTTTTCTACGTTTCATCAAAGCAACTCTACTATTATATGTGTAAAATGATTGATTCGAACGAGAAATTCTTCTTCATGCGCTAAACCTGAAATAAGACCTAGTGGCAATTTGGTTTAACTTATGAACTTCTTTACAGTAATACTAAATAATATATTCCTTGAACTTTCTAATTCCAATTCAAAATGATCATAGGATTTCATAATATTATATCATAAGTGATTTCACTAAGATTACTTCGGTCTTATTTTTCATACACTGTGGCTTAAAATTGTTCAAGTTATACTAAAATTTGTTCGGGGTATTCATTCAAATATTATGAAACTTTTGCAAAGAAAGGTATATATTTCATTTTTTACTCATCAAACTGCTTCGCTTTTCGAATTTAGCGCCACAAAACTACAATTCTAAACTGCAACCAAAATACTACTCCCCTTTAAACTACCGTATTAGGTATATTATTCTGAGAAAGTGAGGAAATTCAAATATATATTCTTGTGAACATCGCTTAGTTCTAGAAGTGTTTATTTGCCAATAAAAAAATTGTATTTCACCTATTTCGTAACACGAATGCCTATTTCGTATTGGGTTATGGTGTTATCGCGGGTAACTACTAATTATGTTTAAAGTTATTTCAAGTATTATCCAAGCAAATTTTAAAACAGTAATTGCAAAAATATGTTACAATGCACCTACTTCCCTTTTTGTCAATATAGATGTTTCTTCCTAACTAACAGTTGGGAATAATATTGTGAAAGAGCTATAAAACTGCACCTTAAGAATGATTTAAAATGACGTTTCATAGTTTCCATAGTCATCTACCATGTCAGTCCGTCCCCCACCCCCCCCCGCTGCCCCCGAGACCAGTATATCACATCGCTGTCTTACAGGCTGCAAGGTGATATATTGCGCTGAAGGCAGCTCTATGTAATGTACTAGTAGGTGGAACTGGGCATAACATGTTACAGTTCAATTCCCAGACTTGGCCAATACATCCCCACTCACTGACTGAAATAGGACGTTAGTAAATTAAATTATTCTTAAAATTCGATGTCTAATTCTCGATTTGGTGGGAAAATTATATATAATTTTCAATAAACATTGAAATCAAAAAAAGTACTTACTCCGCCGGGACTCGAACCCGGATCTCCACTTGGCGGAGTGCTCACCACACATATATGTATACAGGGTGTAACAAAAAGGTTGGACTGGCTATGCATTTTCAGATTATATGTGTGATCCTAAGCTAAAAGTTAAGATTAACTTTTTTTCCAATTTCCACTTCGTTTAGCCGCTAGACGCAATTTTGTATTTTTATGAACTAATTATTATCTCTAGAACTAGTTTAGCTTAAGAAACCAAATTTGGCACATTTAATTGTATTGGTAAGATGAAAAAAGGTATTGCGTTAATCTATTTAATGTAAACAAATATCCGTCGACATTTTAAAAATTTCAAAAAACTTATATACTTATAAAACATTTACTAGACATATATGTATATATATATATATATATATATATATATATAATTTTGTACTGTACTGTAAACTATAAAAAATATAATAAGATAGGTCCAAATGACATCAATAATACTTTTTGTACAACATATATGTCATAAAGGATACGTTCAAAATTTTCCAGGAAATTCCTTGAAGACAAACTTATGCAAGCCAACATTTCAAAAAAACTGTCACATATTTTGTTTTTGTTTGTTCAGTGTTTTCCATGAAAACTACAAAGTGTTATATGAATAAAAGATTGAACGAAACAACAACCCTTCACATTGTTAAAGAAAATGTTAGCTAACATTCAATGTATTGTTTTTTATTACATGGTCACCTAGTACTCTCAATTCCCAACCAAATAGGGTTATTGATATGTATATTTAATTAGCAATCATGATAATTTGTGTTGGTGCCTCAAATTACTGGTACTAAAAATCCTATAAATTACAAATTTGTATTTATATTTAATTTAAGGATATTTCTTTTCTTTTTTTAATTAAATCAATGCAACGAATAAGATTTAGCGCATTTTTAAAAAGTAACATTCCTTAAGAGATTATACCATAGATGCTGCACTTGCCAGTATAATTGTGATTGATATAATACTTACATTTGTATAGACCATTTTAAAATTTAGAAGGTAAGAGTATGCCACGTCAAATGTCGCGTAACAGGTATTGCAGAGGTTGCCTGCAAAGTTTTAAGTCAGTAGGTTATTCCATTAGACTATATCATGTTAATCTACTTTTATGAAAAAATCTCATATACTTATACCCGGATTTACACATGTCATACAAGTATACTGAGTTTGTTTATGGACGCACTTACCCGTTAATTATCTAGCTGTCATCACGGTTACGTACAAGATACAGTATAAATGTTGGCTAACATTCAGCTAAATTGCATGGTATAACATTCATCAATTTAAATTTTTTTCCTTGTATAGAAATAAAGCTTGAGCCAAAATTCAAATTTCATAGGTCAGTTCGTTATGGATATTTTGCCAGACATTTTCAATCGATCAGTGATAAAAGACATTATTAACGCAAAGCGTTCGATATCTGAAATCTGTACTAGTTATTTGGTAGGTTACTTATTCACCAGAGGAAGTTGTCAGACTTCAGATCTCGAAACGTAGCGTTACTGATTTTTTTTTAATCACCAAAAATCTAGTTTCCTTCACACAGCTTTCGTTTTTAAATAAACTTCGAAGTGTTCTAGACTAATCAAGATATTGCGTTGACAAGCAGACAGACAGAAATAATATTTCCATCCTCTCGAGTGACGTGTATCGCTAAGCTCAGTAAATGAAGACAGGACGTTTATCAAACTGAAAAGTTAATAAAACCTATAAAACTTTATTAAAATATCGAAATTGACTCTATATTATAACAATACAATCCACTGTCATATATGGGAAATATAAAGCATTCAAGTGGATTTATACATCAGTATGCTTTATGCAATACTTAATTTGACACAACACTCGAATTATTATAAACATACAATAAAAGGATTTTTATAGTGTATTAACCAAAACTAATTTTTAAGTAATTTAGAAAGGTTGTAGACCTCACCACTTAAGAAAAAGCATCCGTCAGCTTGTCTACAATAATTAAAGAGAGCCCTCAGGAGACAAAGCGGACGCTACCTCAGCAACTGCTGAATCAGCGGGAACTATCAGAGACAGCACTCGGTTTATTTCACTCAGCCTACCAGAGCTATTGCAAATTTAATTGCTATTTTATAGTTAGACGATGACTAATGGGACTGTATATCAGGAACATATGATATTGTATGGTTAGATTGAACTCGGTCGCTTTTAATGTAATTAAGAAATATGGTCATTAAACTGGACTCGATTCTAGGTCTAGAAATTAATTGTTATTCCGGTTAAGATAAAAACTCTTTAGTTAATCGTGTATTAGGTCCTACATATGAAAATATAATTCAAAAATTTCTCACAACTTATCAATCTTAGACCCCACGTAATTGAGCAGTACCATAAGTTATTTCAAATAAATATAAAGAATAACCTAATGTATAAGTCAAAATCAGTTCCTGAATTTCTGTATATATCAAAAAAAGCACAGTTTATGAGTGATCTTACTAACTTACTTTTTGGATTTCTGAAACAAGTAATCCAAGTAGACACACGATAAAACTAGAGTCATTAAAAATATTACTATGTGTTGTTACAAACATTAGTATTGTAATTAAAATAAAATTTAAACTCCCAGCAAAGAAAGCTTTGTTTCTTCCAGTCTAACGTACCAAACAGTATATTTCCGTATATATTCCAGGTACTTTCAATTTGGGATACTAGACTAATGGATTACATTCTTTTTGGACTGCTGTTAAAAGTGTTTCGAGTCCAGAAAGAGACCTGATTCCACGCTATTTCTGACCTGAATTATCTTTGTTTTTTGAATGAACTTCAAAGAGAACGAAATTATAGTTTACGGGGAAACATTCGTATTATAAAACACTCACTTGACTTTATAGTTTAATATTTTCTTAGAGGTGGCCATACGCTCCAAAGTGAAAACCCATCTTTTATACAGGAAAAAACGTGTTTATTGTATTTTAAAAATAATTGATTTTCTGTACTGTTTAAAATAACTATACATTTTCTGCACTGATAAGTACTAGGAAGTAGTAATGAAGGTAAAAAGACAATGAACATCCGCAATGCTACTATCTCAATACATTTTCATATCAGTAATTTGCTTAATATAATAAGTGCTTTTTATGCTTTAATATTAAATTATAAGTAAAAGAAAATCTGCGCAACACAGATAGTTTCGGCTTGTTAAATAAACTAAAAATCTCTCTTCCTGCTACAATAAAGCACCTTTCTTTATGAATTTTTCTCAATTTGTATAGTCAAGAGTTTATACGAATAATGTTATACTCTGGCGAAGGTTGGGGTCTAAAATAGCATTAAAGTTTGGGACCAAACTTATAGAGTGGCTGACAAAATAATAATTAAATCTACTTAATCTTTTAAACTTGGTAAAAATATTACGAAATAATAATAAGAACTTTAGAGACGAGTATTGAACAATACTTTCCACAACGATACAAAAAAAGCACACGAGTTCTCTTAAAAGATATCTGACATTTCATAGTCTATTAAAAATACATATTAACAAGTAAACTATTTTTTAATACAGTTATGTGTCATAATCAGCTGTTTTAACATAGGACTGTCAAAACAAATAAAGAAATCTTTAAATTTTTATTCAGTGAGAGAAATGATGGGAAATATGGGGGAGAAAAAATCAGATGACATAGCTACGAGAGAATCAATTATTTTCACATATCTCTTTTGTATTGATAAGTAGCAAATTACCATACAATATGGTATAAAATCTTTTTATCAGTTATGATATGTTGCATTCAATGGATTGTTTTTTAACTGATTGTTTTGACTAAAAAAATTTTTTCCCTTTTTCCCCCCCCCCCACCCCCCCCCCCCCCCACCCCCCCCCCCCCCCACCCCCCCCCCCCCCCACCCCCCCCCCCCCCCACCCCCCCCCCCCCCCACCCCCCCATTATGTTATGTCTTTATTAGTTATTTATTATCATGTTGGATTAGCCTATATACATTAATCAATTATTTGTTTATTGTTAGTAATTTATTTGTATGTTTATTCTGTTGGTTATTATGCTTAATAGAGGTATGGGTATATTACCGTCCTGTAATTCACATGAATGTCTAGGTGGTAGTGTATGTTTTTCTTGTACACAGTATATTAGAGACTGCGAGTAAAACCACAGCCAGCTGAAGGACTCTGATAAATATAAATGTATAAAATTGTTTATGTTTTTTCATTTCGCACGTGCCATGTTGGCATATGAAATGTAGTAATACAGTACAAGTAAATTCCTAAATAAATAAAGGTTTTTTTTGAACTTGAACTTGAAAATCGAATCAAAACCAATTAATTGAAACATAATATCAGGTAATATTTTTTATTTCACAATTTGCTTAGTTTTTTTTTATATACTAAATCAATTTCAGTTCACCAACAGAAAGGAAGCGGTATATTTACAACCTCCAATTCCCAACACTGCCAGGCCACGCACATACACACTGTTAATGTTTGTGCGCTTTCCCTGGAGCCTAGCAGCTTCAGTTTTATGGTTATGGTATAAACAAACTGCTTTTGTTTTTAACTGCTCCAGAACATATCGAATTTCCTTCCCTTACCTCTATTGCAAGAGGTATATTACTAAATTTGCAGGTATGTATGATTCAATTTGGTATACACATTTGAGTTCTTCCATCTTTCACAAAAGTACTATCTACAAGGTTCACAGAATATGAACATTAATTTTCATTAAAAAAAAATAAGCCTAGAAGGCCTATAGGGTTGAAGTTTTAAGTAATTTTACGAACATATTGTACTTTAAATCCTTTATTCTGATAAGTGTGGTGGGTTAGCAATATTACATATATAGACACATATAAAAAAATACGCATAAGATAATGCTACGTACATTAACTGTTTATACTGCAGCCATAAAATAAAAAATGAAAACACTACAATGGATGCAATAATAGCAACCAGTTGTTAATGAACTGGTGAAACAAGTTACCACCAGTGCCACTTGCAGACGACGGGACGGGACTGGGACTGAGTTTTTGAGAGAAAAGCTCTCAATCTCAATAGCTTGTTAATCAGCCACCGACTGTTTGAGATTGACTTGAGAGTTGCTTTCATAACACGGAAACTGCCTTCGTAAATGTACTGTTAATAGGGGATTACCGGTATGCTAAATTGTAAATTTTTGTGACAATTTATTTTTTAAACCTTTAAAACTGAGTAGCACTACCACTATATTCGCAGCAATGTAAAATATTGAAAACGATCTATCTTATACTGAATGTTTTTGAGTTATAATTTATTTAATGTTATGTTGTTAACCAGCGTCAGTAACTTTGTTTGTTATTTATTTCACCGATATTAGAGCCAACCACAGTGAGTTCACAAAACTATGGCACAGTATTGGGAAATATATTATTCAACAAGGGTATGTCGCTCGTTTTCTATAATGTTACAAGTTCAACCCAATGCTCGAATTATAACGTGTAACACTGGAGTGATTTTGAATCTATGGTATAATTTTTTAGGCTCTAAACCGATAGAAAATCAAGGTTCAAAAACTTAGCTAATAAATTAGCATATATTATTGATTTTCTGTTTTAGTTAATATTAATAATTCAAGCTTCAGTGCTTTTTCATTTAAAATCAAATCACTTTCCTTAATCCTAATTGTAATATGTATGTAATTTTTAAGGCATATGTGTTTACGCAAAGTAGTGGCATTTCATTGTAGTTATTAAGTACGTTAAATTTACTGCATAACAGGTAAAACATAATTTTTATCTTTATTATATTTTTTTTATAAAATATTAACACATAAAGAAGGCTCCAAATCAAGTAATAAATGAGAAAATTCACAAATTTAAATCACATTTTTCCATCATAAAAAATCTCTCATTATACAATACATATTATACTTGTATTATTATTGAAAACGTTACCTACGTACCTACAAATAAAAATTGGTCTGCCCTATATATTGGTGTTGGTAGTTTACAACTCTCTTACAAGTTCCAAGACTCTCTTCTATCTACTGACACATCTTGAATTTATAACATTATAGCAGAAATATTATTATTAAATATAACACCACAGATGATTATAGTAGTACATTTGGCAACAAAAGGTAGAACAATTTCTATTCTTTACAATTTATCCCATATGATCTAATGACTATTAGTTACAAAAACTACATTTTTTATTGAAGTAAATAAACTACTGTTGAGCCAAGTAACTGTTACAGCAAATCAAAACCTTCTGCGGTAACAGTTTAAACTAAACTCTACCAGTTACGACAGCTGTAGAAGGAAACAGTTGTTGGAGCAGGCAGTTTGAGGTTTTGTAAAGATTTATTGTTTCATCAGATGTATAAATATAATATGTCATCTGAAACTCATAACTATTTAACATGACTTGCGTGATGATGGATTCATTTTTTAAACTGGCATATCTTAAAAATTATCGGCGTAAAATTAACAGACTTATAGTTATTTTATTTTTTTGAACCTAACATATTTATGCCCATTCCCTTCAATCTAAAAAAATGATGTTGCACTCCAATCAATCAGTCCTTGCGATATAAGTAGGTACTAATGTTCATTTAATTGTACAGTAAACAGCAATAACAATGTATAGTGTTACCTGAATTTTAATGTACTTAGTGCCACTTAGTGTATTAAGTATATTATTTAAACATTGTTATCAAATAAAATTTAATTAACAAAATAGTGAATATATGCACGTGAGGTACCCATAATAGGGATTTCTGGGCATTGTGATACGGAATATTTACAGTAACTATAGGGATTTAAAAAAGAGAGGCCGGGCTATCTATTGACCGTCCGCGATATCGCTATCGTTTGCGTTCTGACAGGTTTTTTTGATACTCGGTCTGTCTGTAGAGTTTTGAAAACTGCATATACTAAATGTTACTGTGTACATGTACATGCAAATTTACTGTAATGTACTAAATGTACTGTCTATACTAAATGTGTGTACGATTCCTCCAACAGCTGCTACTATTGAGTTGCTGTCTGTAGACGTCTAGACTCACTTTAGAGTATTCGGTCGATGTTAGGCAACCTTAGAATTAAAACAACCAGAAGAATATCGGTGGAGACAAGGTTTATGGAGCGGACAACCAAAGCTATCGCGCGATAATTCAAGAAGCAGTTCTAGAGAACTGGATTAGAATACAAGGAAATAAATCTGAGCTATGATGATTTACTGATACCACACATCAAAAGTTCTATATATAAAGTTTTCGAGTTATTTTTCACCCATGAATGCATAATGATGGGTCTCTATTACAGAAATTTTGTGTAAAAAACAATTTGACTGCATAAACGTGATCTAATAATACCATAATGGCCACTTATATTATTGAGTTATTGGATCTAAATCGTTTTGGAGACTAACATAATTTTCTTTCTGTACCAAAATTAAATTAAATATCAATTAATTCTAAACAATGATAATTGTTTGTTTTCATGGATACCAAATAAATTTAAAATTTTAAAATTCTGTATTATTATTTCCGTGGTAACTAGGTGTCTTTTATTTAAAGGCTTGAGCTTGTTGCACGTGTTTTAAGAGCTCTTGTACTTTAAACAAATCGCGGTTCAATCTAGTTGAAAGGTCTAAAGAAGGGTCGAAAGCAAGTTCAGGAGGTACACTAAGAGGCGTTTATCCACCCGGTTGAAAGAGAGTTCTAACGAAGAAGGAGAGAAAACTCCGCAGCAGTCGTCCACTCTTTTGCTAGAGACAGCTTCGTCTTCAGGAAGAAAAGAGGAAGTCAACCAAAGTCCCAACCACCAGGACTTTCTTGAAGAGGACACAGCCCAGCGGAGTAGACAACAGGAGGTTTCAACTTCCGAAAAGTTCCGAAAAGGCTTCGAAAGAGCTCCTTCTTTGAACTCCTGAGTCAGCAGAGGAGTCCTCCACATCCACCTTTGTGAACTCCAACAGGACAGGCGCCCAGAGAGTCTAAGGGAGATCTTCACGCTTTCTTCTACTTGAAGGCAAACTTCGGGAAAAAACTCCGAGGTTCTTCAGTCTATCTTCTAACAGAAAAGCGTCCGGAGAGTTTCCTGGAACGATCTTCACTTCTCTTGCACCCTGACGACTCTCTTTGGAATCAACTGCAGCCAATATATCTTTGAGTATACCATAATGTGGGGCGGTGTGTTCGTGTAACCATACTGGGAGCGGTACTGAATAGACAAAACAGATGGATGACCGCTACACTACGTCGCGATGGTCGGGGCGGCGTAGACATGGGGGGTAGGACACCCCCCTCAACACTACCCCCCACTTCTAGACACACACACCAACACCATACCCAACAATACTTGTACGAAAATGAAGACATTGGCGAAGGTTTTACGACCTCTAAATTATTGTTCCTGTAAGCGATTTAAATTTGTGTAATAAAACGCTTATTTCTATTTTGTGCTGTTGTACATTTTGAAGGAATCTAGAATATAACACTGGGTAAATATTGCATATTATTGCAACTAATATTGAAATTTATAAATCTAAGTGCGAATATCAACCTTATAGATTATCATCGAAAAACAAAATATTGAAATACTTAGTATGTTTTAAAGAAAATTTTTCAAAAACAAAAACAAACACATCAAACTCTCAGATTTATTATGTATTTAGACAAATATTTAAAGGGCCAACTAAGGCTATTTATGGTGTGCCACAGAAAAACATTGGGCAATTCAATAATGTTCCAAACAGCAATTTGTAACTATTGTTCCTAATGTAACATCTTCAAATGATTGAAAAATTCCATTTGTGCTACACATTTTTAACCTAAACAAATCAGAACATTATATTATAATGCGTTATCAATGTGCGACAACACACAGAAATGTTACTCAAAATGGTTAATAGTTTCAACTATGGATGACAATTTAATTCATGCAAGAATTTCTTCGGGATTTTTCCATTACCAAGCACAGAAAATAAAACATAACAATTATTTAAAAAAAATATGATTGCATTGTACGGTTTTCCGTAAATAAAACTAAATTTAATTCTTTACTTAGAATTTTTTTTTTTAACACGAGCTGGTAGATGAATTATAAGTAATTCCAAATTTAACGTATAATAAAAAATATCTGTCAAAATGCAAAACTTTCAGTCTCAAGGACATATTCTTGAGAATTCAAAAGGTTATTATATGAATCTACAAATAGTCGTTGTCTCGGGATTATCAAGGTTGTTTGCTTAGTGTTGGTTAATTTTGTAACAACAAGTTATATTAACAATTTTAAAATAAAAATGAATGCAAATCTTGTTACATTGTAAGTAAGTGTTATTGACAAGTGCTTCCATAAATAAATAGCAAATCGCGCATATCATTGCTATAGAACATATCAGAAAATTAACTGTTTATTAATTAATTATTAACTGAAAATTAATTAATTATTTTATAACTGATTAGCGAGAATATTATAAGCCAATTGAAAAATTATAGCTTTTTATAATACTTAAGAACATTTAAATAATATCGATCAACATGTAAATAAATCAAATTAAGTTATAAGTATAAACATTGTAAAAATTCATATCAGGTATTTTAGTTATAACCAGGTAATTTGTTAGTTATAACTTAGGTATTTTGTCTAGTTTAAAAACTAAAGAAACGATTATTAAAGACTAATTGAAATAAACAAAAACATATTAATATTTTCGGTTTATCAAAAAAGGTAAAAGAACGACGTGGACGTGCTCTCAGCGGACACAACTCACATCTATCAGAGAGAATATTTCACACCCTGACACTATGAGGTACCGGAGCGGCACATTCTACAACCTTTATATCTATCTGTTGTTAGCATTTAACACTACAGTAGTTTTATAGTACTAGAGTAACTAATGTTTCAGTTTTTTATTGTTTCTTACTTTCTCATGTTTTATTGTAGGTATTATATGCCATAGGTTTAAATTGTTCGTATACCATAGGAAATTGTGTTTATTAAATAAATGCCTTAATAAATGTCTTATCATTATTTTGAATGGACAGGAATAAGCTGAACACTACTCGGCGTATAGCATTGATTATCTATCTTATATACAATGAGTATTTTCTTTCACCTGATGAATTGATGTATATCTTGTTACATCGTTTTGTGTTGGTTTCATATTGATTATTTTTTTATGTTATACAGATTTATATGACAACATGATCACAGCTATAAAGCAGTTGATAACTGATTGATCATATTCTTGTAGCTAATAACACTTAGTGTGTGGTGATCAACGCATTGGTGGTAGTAATGAAGTACGTAGCATAGCCCCAGTTCTGCTAAATGCTAGTTCATAGCAAATAGCAAAGCAGTAAAACCAATATTCTCATATACCTCTTTCATATACTTTATTAAAACCAACAATTTTTTTAAACATTCAAGAAGGATGGTTAATGTTGCATACTGAACGAGAAAATGTAGGTTGTTTTTACACCCATTAGTTAAAGTTAAACAACTCCGCAACTTTAACAATACAACCGACCATCCGTCACATGTAGCAGCTGAGGTGACAGGACATGTTAGTAATGTTGAGTGAGCGATGTTTACACCCAGCAGTTAAAGTGAAACAACTCCGCAACTTTAACAATACAACCAACCATCCATCACATGTAGCAGCTGAGGTGACAGGACATGTTAGTAATGTTGAGTGAGCGATGTTTACACCCAGCAGTAAAAGTGAAACAACTCCACAACTTTAACAATACAACCAACCATCCATCACATGTAGCAGCTGAGGTGACAGGACATGTTAGTAATGTTGAGTGAGCGATGTTTACACCCAGCAGTTAAAGTGAAACAACTCCGCAACTTTAACAATACAACCAACCATCCATCACATGTAGCAGCTGAGGTGACAGAACATGTTTAGTAATGTTGAGTGAGCGATGTTTACACCCAGCAGTTAAAGTGAAACAACTCCGCAACTTTAACAGTACAACCAACCATCCATCACATGTAGCAGCTGAGGTGACAGGACATGTTAGTAATGTTGAGTGAGCGATGTTTACACCCAGCAGTTAAAGTGAAACAACTCCGCAACTTTAACAATACAACCAACCATCCATGACATGTAGCAGCTGAGGTGACAGAACATGTTAGTAATGTTGAGTGAGCGATGTTTACACCCAGCAGTTAAAGTGAAACAACTCCGCAAACTTTAACAATACAACCAACCATCCATCACATGTAGCAGCTGAGGTGACAGGACATGTTAGTAATGTTGAGTGAGCGATGTTTACACCCAGCAGTTAAAATGAAACAACTCCGCACTTTTAACAATACAAACCAACCATCCATCACATGTAGCAGCTGAGGTGACAGGACATGTTAGTAATGTTGAGTGAGCGATGTTTACACCCAGCAGTTAAAGTGAACAATTCCTCAACTCTAACAATACAACCAACCATCCATCACGTGTAGCAGCTTCGGTAACAGAACAGGTTAGTAATGTTGAGTGAGCGATGTTTACACCCAGCAGTTAAAGTGAACAATTCCTCAACTCTAACAATACAACCAACCATCCATCACATGTAGCAGCTTCGGTAACAGAACAGGTTAGTAATGTTGCAGGAAAGTAATATTCAACATTCTTGTCTCGTCCGTTGAATGTGCTTAGAGATAACAAAAAGTACGATTTAGAAATAGTGGAATGTATAAAAAAGTATCAGTGCTTATTGGAAAATTGCACAGTGTTTAATTTAGAGGATTTTGTGGTCTAGATGTATTTTAGGGAAACGATAACATACTACATGGAACGTACCAACCTTTTGCTTAAAAAAAAGGTTATAAGTTACGGTATATTATGACAGGTAAACCTTAATATAATGTGTATAAAATAATCACATATTCATAGACTGTGTAAAATAATCATGATATGTAGGATGGTCGCTTTCCTACTGATCCTTACATTAAATTATATAAAGTTTAAACATATATAAGTTTCCACATCCGTTTATCAGTCTACTTATTCTTTTCACATGTTAGTGACTTTTTAGTATTTAACATGTCTTTAAGTTTATTTAGTAAAATATTTACTTGTATAACTGTAAAATTATCATCCTACGAATTTATATTATTATTATATAATATAATTTTATATTTTTATACATTATATGGTTTATATTATGAAAACAGCTTAATTTTTCTAATGCAGGCAGATGAATTTTTCGCAAAAAGAATAAAAAATGTATTTGTGTAAAATCTGTTTTGAATATTCAATTAAAATAAAACATTAATTACCTACTTACATTGTGAAGGACTAACTTGATTACTGATTGGAGTGCAACATGATTAGCTTGAGCGGAATGCGAATGGAAATGTTACATTTCAAATAAGATAACTAACTATAAGTCTGTTAATTTCACGCTGTACATTTTTAAAATATGCGAGTTTATAAAATTAATCCATTCATCAAACGAGTCATGTTAAATAGTTATAAGTTTCTGATAACATATTATATTTATACATCTGATGAAACAATAAAACTTTACAAAACCTCAAACTTCCTGCTCCCACAACTCTCTGCTTCTATAACTGTCGTAGCCGGTACAGTTTAAGCTGTTACCACAGAAGAGATCGCCATGTTGAAACAAGTTACTTGGCTCAACAGCAGTTTATTTACTTTAATATAAAATCTAGCTTTTGTAACTAATTAGGATAAATTGTTAAGAATGGAAATTTTTCTACCTTTTTTTACCGATTGTACCACCAGAAACATCTGTGGTGTTATTTTTAATAATAGATTACCCTACAAGTACGCTATTATATTTATAACTTTTTCGCCTAAATGTGCAACGAATTCCTATCAGGATAAACTACTTACCTAAATAAGTTTTAATTTTTTTGTGTTTTTCTCGTGATTTGGAATACTATTATTAAACAAAATCTCCATGACACGAATGCAGAACCAGGTAGCAAATACATTTTATTGCAAAAGAAAAAAAATATTGTACTCATGTTGTTGTATTAGATCAGAAATCATAATGTATGTTTAGATACACATGCTTCTCTTCAATGGATTTCCATTGTTAATTAGATTTCCTTGGGTTGTAATAAATGAAAAGAAAGAAAAGTATAATATGCCAGAAAGAATGTATTCGCATAGAACTTCCTATATCTACAAACATTGTGATTATGTTGGCCCATTCCAAAGAATTTTGTGTTACACCGATGATTTGCGGAAAGAGTCAGGAGTATTTCTTTATTCTCCGGTGGATATTCCTTGCAAACACGGGTGTCAAGCTTAGCTTCTAAGAGCCGAGAGAGAAGAAATATCTGATTTTCTACTTTATTACGTTCTTACTTTACTTAACACAAATCATTATTTTACAAATTTAAAGACATATGTTATTTCAGAGATAGCGATTATAGTAGCTTAAAGGAACGTTTTATGTTTCGTAAATTATTAAAACACGATTAAAAATATTAAAATAATTATTTTTACTAATATCTAAACACCAGATACATACCTGTATTAATTTTTAACTCTGAAATCATCAAGTGATGTAGGATATCAAGTGAACGTGCATAAATATTTCGAGATAATTCTACCAGGTATTATTACTTTAACCACTTTTATTTCAATTATCGGGTCTGATGATGTGTTCATTGAACACAAAAGGCCTCACAAAAAAAAATCATGATTATTGTTGTGTACAAAACGAAGTATTACGAAATCAGTTTATTGCGTGAGAGTATATGCACTGCAAAGTTTTAATTTAGAAATAATCTTTTGGCTACATAAACTAATAACAATATAGAATAAAATAAAATTAATTAAAATTTCATAAAAATTATTTGGAAGCCTAAATTAGTTATCATTTAAGAGCCCAAATAATTGCAAGACTAACCATAAGGATGTATGAGTGGCTTAAAAGATTTTTTATGTTGTTATTATGCGATTAAAATTAAGGTAGTCGCCAGAGCAGCCGATGAATTCATCATTGTAGCAACTAGATTCCACGCTTTCTTAATCTGTAAAGATTATCTATAGCAAATATTTACTTTCGCAACAGAAGTGTTATATTAATTTAAATTGAAAAATATCAAGTGTTAAAATGTTGGATAGGAACGTAAATTATAGCTGCAATTTAACATTTTCTTTGATGTTAAAACGTGTAGCGTGTTTTGATCCATGTAATGTTTACTTTTAACTGCAGAAGAAACGTTATTTCTTTTGAAAAGTGAGCATTACAATGCATAAGGAAAGTTGTAAAAGATAAGAAAAAATCTATACAGTCCGATGACGGGAAATAAACGAATATCTATGTGTGAGAGATGAAATGTAGACACGTAAACACGTGGGATGAAATACATAAATAGCTGTTACAAGATTCGAAAAATTCTTTATGTAAACAAAACGAAATACAAAGGATTGTTCCTGAAATAATAATCTCTTTTTATTCTTATTCGTGTAGTGTAATTAATAATATTACAACTAAACCATAACAGTAGAGACCCAATGTTATTCTATATAACATATCAATAATAGATTAACAGATAACATCCAGTTAGAATATTCAATCTCCATTATCTCCCTCACTCTTGCATAAAGTTTCTTACCAAGTTAAATTGATGACGAAACTGCCCATCTGGTCCCTTCCCAACATTGTATTGTGGGAAACCCGCATTCCACTACTTTGTGAGGAACTGCTTGTGACATTATATTGTAATTAGTTTCCATACAATATTTATGCTTTAATGTTATAAATTCAAGTATCAGTAGATAAAAAACGTATCAGAACCTGTAAGGGAGTTGTAAACAATCAATACCAATACATAGGGCAGACCAATTGTAATTTGTAGGTATGTTGGAAACGTTTTTGATAAAAATGCAAGTATAAAAGTGATTGTATAGTCAGAGACATTTGTTGATGGCAGATGTGATGGCAGAAAAACAATAATATCTTCTAATTAAACTTGCTCATTTTTTGAACCTTGATTTATATCGGTTTAAAGCCTAAAATCTAAAATAAGTTTTTTAAGGAATAATTCGAGCATTGTTTAGAACTTTTAACATTATGAAATCGAGATATATGCCCTTGTTGAATGGTATATTTCCAAAATACTGTACCGTAGTTTTGTGAACTCGCTGTGGTAGACACTAATATATGAATAATATTCAAAGTTACAGACCCTGGTTTAACATAATATTACATAAATAAACACTCAGACGTTCAGTATGAGATTAATCATTTATATTTTTAATATTGCTCCTAATACATTTATTTTTGAAGATTTGAAAAATATATTGTCACCAACATTTACAATGTAGCAAATCGATAATCCTCCATTAGCAGTACATTAACGAAGAAAGTCTTTGTGCTAAGAAAGCAACTCTCGAATCAATCTCAAACAGTCGGTGGCTGATTAACAAGCTGTTGAGATTGAGAGCTTTTCTCTCACAACTCAGTCAAGTGACTCTGATGATAACTTGTTTCATCAATTCATTTTTAATTGGTTGCTATCCATTGTAGTGGATTCATATTTTATTTTATGGCTTCAGTATAACAGTTAATGTAGCATTACTTGTATAAATATGTGTGTATACATGTAATCTTGTTAACCCACCACGCGTATCAGAATATAGGATTTAAAATACATTGTTTTCGTAAACTCACTTAAAAAGTGAACCCTATAAGCCTTCAAGGCTTATTTATATTTATATTTTAAATGAAAATAATTTTTCATATCGAAAAAAGTGGTAAATAGTACTTTTTAAATATGAGTGAATTGAACTACATATACGAAATTGAATGAGTTTTGAATATAGGATTTAAAGTACAATACGTTCGTAAAATCACTTAAAAGGTCAATTCCATAAGCCTTTAAGGTTAATTCACATTTTTAAATAAAAATCAATTTTCATATTAAGTGAACCTCGTGTTTGTATCCTAGTACTTGTTAAAAATATTTTTGAAAGATGGAAGAACTCAACTATGTATACGAAATTGAATCAGTTTTGTTTCATACATACCTGCAGATTTAGTAATATACCTCTTGTAATGGAGGCGAGGGAACTAAATTCGACATGTTCTGGAGCATTTGAAAACAAAAGCAGTTTGTTCACTCCATAATCATAAAACTGTAGCTGCTAGGTTCCAGGAAAGCGTACAAACATTAACAGAGTATGTGCGAGGCCTGGCAGTGCTGGGAATTGGAGGTTGTAAATATATCGCTTCATTTCTTTTGGTAAACTGAAAATTATTTGGTATAAAAAAAATTATACTTTTGTAAGAACAGTTCACCTAATATTTTTCTTTAAGTATAACACAGCCGAACAAATATAATATATAATTAATTAAAATGTTAAACACTTGTTATATTAGTTTTATTTGCTAATACCAAAATTAAATGTCATTATAAACCAGTTACTATGAGGCTTCTTCCTTCTTTCTTCTTAACCTAATATAATAAAATTGAACCAGATAAATAAACTTATCGTCTCAAAAGTGTTTACTTCTATCACCAACCTATTTTTTAAACATAACTGTTGTTTTAACAAAGGATTGCCATTATTTCTAAATTTTATAACATTTTGAATTGTATATCTATACTTAAATACTCTTATTCTTATTTTAGAAGACATCATTATTTTTATCAAATCATAATTGGTTTCTTATTAATAGTTGCAAGTTGTTTCTATACATCAATTATATTTAAAAAAATCTATTTAAAATCTGTTATAATTTTACATTTAATCTTACCAACACTAAGCATCATTCAAACATTAAAAACAGCCCACAAATTAAATAAACGATTTTTTTAAAAGACTGGGGATAACAGAATTTCAGACATTTGCCATTTTTGTATTTCACAATATTACATACAGTACTACATTTCGAAAATTATAATGTCCTCTCTTCTTCAAATGTCTGAAGATAGAGGGTTAAGCCAAGGCCACACTAGAATCCCAGGCCGCGCTGCTCATGTTGTGACGTCACAGTAAGGGGCGGGCGAGCAGCGCTCGTCTCGTAAGAATAGCATTCGCCGCCAGGACTGACCGTGAAACTTATCAATATTTCATCATAACCGGTGAAGGTAGTTATCCTATCTCAGGAGTATCCCTTTAGCACAAATACTTCATCATAGTACATAGATATTTAATTCATTTGGAATTATTAGGTAAATGAAATAAGCAATACAAAAGTTATTCTTACTATAAAATTTACTATTTATTGGCTTAACTTATTAATCTTTCTTTTTTTACATTTGCCACGCTCTTTTTCTACAATTTATTCCCTTGTTTGTTTGCTATAGTTATTTAAAAAAATATTAGTAAAGATATTTATGCACTGTTTTACATAAATCAAAGAACTAATAGTACAAGTTTTACATGGAAAAATGTATGAGTCGCTAAGGTGATCTAACATTAAATTGTTCAAAACTTTTCTCTGTTGTTTTAACATTAGAAACATTTTTTCATACCTGTCTCTTACAACAAGTTTAAAGAGTTTAAGACAATCAGTTAAAATATTTACAACTAAACTAGATGGGTACTTCAAACTTCCCCTGTCAATGACCTGTAGATAAGAACTGTACACATTGTTGCTAGAGACTAGCTCTTTGTATTCTACAAAGCATTTTTCACATTGTTTACAAGTATTCGATTTTAGCATTTTGAAACATATGTACCCACCTATGTCAACTAAGGCTACTAAGTCATTCTCTGAGATGGCAACATCATTTAATGCTTTAACTACATCTTCAAAATCAATATCATTTAAATCAAAACTATCGCTTAATTCAACAAGGTCTTGGTCTGTAAAAAATAAATCTTTGATCTCAAATATCTTATTAGAAGATGATACAACCTTTATTAGGCTGACAGCTTTCAGTATTTTTTTCTGCCTCAAGAACTTGTACAACAGAAATATTGTAGCATCCTCCACACATTTGTCTGTACTGCCCAAACCTCGCTTCTAAGTTATCTGTTTGAAATGTACCTATTAGTACATATTTATACTTAAAACTATTTATTAAGTACTTAATTACAACTATTATAGTCTTTACACTGTGAACCAAGGCAGTTTGAGTGTAAAAATGAGTTTGCCATTTCGTTTCCTTCTATTACCCGTTTCATCCCCTTGAATTGGCAAGCTGTCCCATGCTTCTAACCACTCAACAAACTTCATTCAATATAACACGGTTTCATCCGTCAACGTTTGCACTGGATTACAAAACTTATCATTAAACCTCACACCTTTGAAGGGGTTCTTTACGTTAACAATCTTCCACCACGTAAGAATTATCTCTAAAAACATTGTTGTGCCAAAAATGCATTATTGTTATTTTGAGTAGCGTGGTGCTTTAGAGCAGCTATGTTCTTAACATCAAACAGTTTCACACACAAATCTACGTTTTGTCTCTCAATTTTAGTTGGAAATAAAACTTTTTTTGTTAATGATAGGGCTGTTTTAACAACATTACGTTCTTCTAATTTTTGAATAATTTTTAGATGTGAAACACTTGCAAAATGAGTATTTTTTACTATCATAAAAGTCAGGGAAGATAAATGATTGATTACTGTCTGATTGGTTCAGCCAGTTGTTTCTTATGGCAGTTGTTCACATTTAAAAAGGTGAACAGTGTCAAACATAACAAAAATTTCCTGTTGTTTGTTATAAGGATTGAAAAAAACTACTATTAAGTGTTCCACCACTGTAGCGCTTTTAAAGCTACATTGATTTATTTTTTTTATTAAAACTTAAATTAAATAAAAATTTTGAAATCGAAATATTGGGACTTAATTTTAGATTAGATTGTGAAATGTCAGGGTAAAAACGAACATGTAATCCTTTGGCAAGTTAGTACTGGTAGTTTTAAATTTTTAGGAACGGCAGGTTGACTGCCTTGAATTGATTAGAACTTGTCTTGTTGCGAGTATTGTTCTCCTGGTTTGATACAGCTGGACCAATGAGAGAGCACCACGGATGTCCTGCAAAGTTGATTGGAAAGGGAAGTATTTAAGCGCCCGCTCATAATTTTCGCCCTTCTTTTGGTTTTTTTCGTGAGTAAAGTTAATTGCAGTGCGGTGTATTTCTTAAATTTTTCCGCGAGTGATTTTGAGTTAAGCACCAAATTTATTGTACGTTTTATTGAAATAGTCATCCTGATCTGATTTTAAATTAATTCTGTTGTCTTTTTTATAGGAAAAAAATTAAATTCAAAGAAACTACAGAGTATTCTGAATAACTTATTCTCGAAGAACAATAGAGCATAATAGAATCATACAAGTTATATTTGGTTCATGCTTGCAAGAGAAGTGAATTAAAAATGAACTTTGTTAATAACTTTAATTGAGATTTGGAAAAGTAGTAATTTATTAATATTTAACTGGAACTGTTTTATTGTGAATTATTAATTGAAAATTAATTGAACTTTAATAATTGTTAGAGAGAGAGAGTTGTAATCTGAATTGCAGAGCAGAGACTTGAAAGTTATGGTTCAAATAGTGTAAAGAGAAGTTTAAATTTTTATTTTGAATTTTGAGTGAACTTAGAAGTGAAAATTTTTATTTTAGTTATTTATAAGTGGTATTTCATTTTTATTTTAAAACTTTATTATTTTATTTTAGAAGAGAGCTCTGATTTTTATTTTGATATATTTGATTAATATTTTTATTTCTTGCCAAAGGAATTTTTAAATTTACTAAACGGTTTATCAATTCTTTGTGGAAAATAGAGTGATAAAAATTCTGAAACGTTGAACTTATTAATTTGCCAGTTAAAAATAAATCCATTGTTTTTATTTAGAACTGTGATTTTTATTTTAGACAAACCAGATAATATTTAATAGTTAACAAATTTAGTAATACATTGTACCTAATATTCACTAGGATCTTTACTAATCAAAAAATATTTTATATCGTCTTGGATGTATTATTGATGATTTAAATATTAATACTCTGGAATATTAATATAAACAATCAAAGTCGTTATAACCACAAAGCTTTGTAAACATAGTTCTGTTAACACCATTGTTGTCAGAAATAACTGTTAACACTATATACCCAACATCAGTTAACATTTTCAACACTTGTAAAATTAGACTATACAAATAATCATTGGTTAAATCTCTACAGGGAAATAACCCTACAATATCTTTATTTTGTGAAAGTAGTGAGCTTATCATAAATGACTGAATGGTTGTTGCTAATCCAATAGAGTTTTGGTTTTGATTATGAGCTAGTCCTTCCAATTTACCACCTGTATGGTTCATTTCTGGTTTTACATAAATTTAATCAATAAGTAAGCTACATACATTTTCATTTTCTTTCATACAGGATAATTTTTTTTAGATATCTAATATGAGTAGTATCTATTCCAGAGCTACCAGTTCCTAAGTTTGATGTAAAAGATTGCAAGTATCGTGGATGGGGCATAGTCAAAACTTTGGCATCTCTAATATTTTTGTATGCAGCTGGAAAACAAAAGAATAACGTTGCAAACCAAATTAAGGAAAACGTACAATATGAAATTTTAACTGAAGCTGTTAATTTAATTTGTTCTTTAAAGAAAGTTAACTTTTCTGCAACATTAGTGTCTGTTGTTTCTTCTAACATCCCATCCAACAAACTGTTGATACATTCTACTTTGTCTGATTTTGGTATGTCTATTACTTCAGAGGATAGCCTTTTAATTAATTATATTTCTTAGCTTGGACCAACTGTCAATTTTTAAGTTCTGTGAAAACGTTCGCAAATAACTACTATTCTTGATCAAGTTATTATTTTTAACTAAATAAAAGGACAAGTCGTCTTTAATGTTTAAGGACAATGTAACTGTAGGGTGAATATTGTCTTTAATTGAAACTAAAAATAAAAATAGTTGGTTGATGTTCTGTTGAGAATATACATTGTTAAGTTCTAAGTTACACATCTTACTGTAATTATTTGTGAGACAGCTGAATGAGTCAATTGTGTCCCGCCGTTCTTCCTCTTGGATTTGTTTTTGGTGTCGCTCTTCTGCTTCCCTTCTTCTTTCTTCTGGATCCTTCCTCTCAGCCGGCAGATCCTTTCCAATGTAGTTAGGCAAGTTTTCAAAAATTGTTGGAACCGCCATCGTTTCCTTAGCCTATCCCGCTTAACTGTTAAAATGTTGCCGACAGGTCGAGTTACAGTGTCTTCCTTTATTATATATCGCTCGTCAAAATGTTTAATGCACACGCGGGAGTTGGGACGTAACCTCACAACTATCTCTGTGAATCGCTCTTAGCAAGCCACGCACGGAATGTCTCAGGATCTTTCGGAAATGAAAAAAAAAACATTAACAAATGGCTTAACATAATTGCTTTTACACTCTGGAACGCAACATTTACTCGGCATATAAACCAGGCTCCGACAAAATCCCCAACACACACACACAGTATCCCCAACAGATGTGTGTCCTGTAGTCAACAAACGGTCACAATTGACTGGTGTCAATGACAAGTGAAAGTAAGTAAAAGTATGAGGGTGCGAAACGCTGAGATGGTTGAGCCAAGGCCACACTAGAATCCCAGGCCGCGCTGCTCATGTTGTGACGTCACAGTAAGGGGCGGGGCGAGCAGCGCTCGTCTCGTAAGAATAGCATTCGCCGCCAGGACTGACCGTGAAACTTATCAATATTTCATCATAACCGGTGAAGGTAGTTATCCTATCTCAGGAGTATCCCTTTAGCACAAATACTTCATCATAGTACATAGAGATATTTAATTCATTTGGAATTATTAGGTAAATGAAATAAGCAATACAAAAGTTATTCTATTATAAAAATTTACTATTTATTGGCTTAACTTATTAATCTTTCTTTTTTTACATTTGCCACGCTCTTTTTTCTACAATTTATTCCCTTGTTTGTTTGCTATAGTTATTTAAAAGAATATTAATAAAGATATTTATGCACTGTTTTACATAAATCAAAGAAACTAACAGAACAAGTTTTACATGGAAAAATGTATGAGTCGCTAAGGTGATCTAACATTAAATTGTTTCAAAACTTTTCTCTGTTGTTTTAATATTAGAAACATTTTTTCATACCTGTCTCTTACAACAAGTTTAAAGAGTTTAAGACAATCAGTTAAAATATTTACAACTAAACTAGATGGGTACTTCAAACTTCCCCTGTCAATGACCTGTAGATAAGAACTGTACACATTGTTGCTAGAGACTAGCTCTTTGTATTCTACAAAGAATTTTTCACATTGTTTACAAGTATTCGATTTTAGCATTTTGAAAACATATGTACCCACCTATGTCAACTAAGGCTACTAAGTCATTCTCTGAGATGGCAACATCATTTAATGCTTTAATTACATCTTCAAAATCAATATCATTTAAATCAAAACTATCGCTTTATTCAACAAGGTCTTGGTCTGTAAAAAATAAATCTTTGATCTCAATATCTTATTAGAAGCTGATACAACCTTTATTAGGACTGACAGCTTTCAGTATTTTTTTTCTGCCTCAAGAAACTTGTACAACAGAAATATTGTAGCATCCTCCACACATTTGTCTGTACTGCCCAAACCTCGCTTCTAAGTTATCTGTTTGAAATGTACCTATTAGTACATATTTATACTTAAAACTATTTTATTAAGTACTTAATTACAACTATTATAGTCTTTACACTGTGAACCAAGGCAGTTTGAGTGTCCAAAGTGAGTTTGCCATTTCGTTTCCTTCTATTACCCGTTTCCTCCCCTTGAATTGGCAAGCTGTCCCATGCTTCTAACCACTCAACAAAACTTCATTAAATATAACACGCTTTCATCCGTCAACGTTTGCACTGGATTACAAAACTTATCATTAAACCTCACACCTTTGAAGGGGTTCTTTTACGTTAACAATCTTCCACCACGTAAGAATTATCTCTAAAAAACATTGTTGTGCCAAAAATGCATTATTGTTATTTTGAGTAGCGTGGTGCTTTAGAGCAGCTATGTTCTTAACATCAAAACAGTTTTCACACACAAATCTACGTTTTGTCTCTCATTATTAGTTGGAAAATAAAACTTTTTTTGTTAATGGTAGGGCTGTTTTAACAACATTACTTTTCTTCTAATTTTTGAATAATTTTTAGATGTGAAACACTTGCAAAATGAGTATTTTTACTATCATAAAAGTCAGGGAAGATAAATGATTGATTAACTGTCTGATTGGTTCAGCCAGTTGTTTCTTATGGCAGTTGTTCACATTTAAAAAGGTGTGAACAGTGTCAAACATAACAAAAATTTCCTGTTGTTTGTTATAAGGATTGAAAAAAACTACTATTAAGTGTTCCACCACTGTAGCGCTTTTAAAGCTACATTGATTTATTTTTTTTATTAAAACTTAAATTAAATAAAAATTTTGAAATCGAAATATTGGGACTTAATTTTAGATTAGATTGTGAAATGTCAGGGTAAAAACGAACATGTAATCCTTTGGCAAGTTAGTACTGGTAGTTTTAAATTGTTAGGAACGGCAGGTTGACTGCCTTAAATTGATTAGAACTTGTCTTGTTGCGAGTATTGTTCTCCCTGGTTTGATACAGCTGGACCAATGAGAGAGCACCACGGATGTCCTGCAAAGTTGATTGGAAAGGGAAGTATTTAAGCGCCCGCTCATAATTTTCGCCCTTCTTTGTGAAAACGTTCGCAAATAACTACTATTCTTGATCAAGTTATTATTTTTAACTAAATAAAAGGACAAGTCGTCTTTAATGTTTAAGGACAATGTAACTGTAGGGTAAATATTGTCTTTAATGGAAACTAAAAATAAAAATAGTTGGTTGATGTTCTGTTGAGAATATACATTGTTAAGTTCTAAGTTACACATCTTACTGTAATTATTTGTGAGACAGCTGAATGAGTCAATTGTGTCCCGCCGTTCTTCCTCTTGGATTTGTTTTTGGTGTCGCTCTTCTGCTTCCCTTCTTCTTTCTTCTGGATCCTTCCTCTCAGCCGACAGATCCTTTCCAATGTAGTTAGGCAAGTTTTCAAAAATTGTTTGGAACCGCATCGTTCCTTAGCCTATCCCGCTTAACTGTTAAAATGGTGCCGACAGGTCGAGTTACAGTGTCTTCCTTTATTATATATCGCTCGTCAAAATGTTTAATGCACACGCGGGAGTTGGACGTAACCTCACAACTATCTCTGTGAATCGCTCTTAGCCACGCACGGAATGTCTCAGGATCTTTCGGAAATGAAAAAACATTAACAAATGGCTTAACATAATTGCTTTTACACTCTGGAACGCAACATTTACTCGGCATATAAACCAGGCTCCGACAAAATCCCCAACACACACACAGTATCCCCAACAGATGTGTCCTGTAGTCAACAAACGGTCACAATTGACTGGTGTCAATGACAAGTGAAAGTAAGTAAAAGTATGAGGGTGCGAAACGCCGAGATGGTTGAGCCCGAGCCCGCCCCTTACCGTGACGTCACGCAGCCAGCGGCAGGGCAGCAGCGAGGCTTGGGATTCTAGTGTGGCCTTGGTTAAGCCAACACAAAATAATCATGAAGTATGGCTTGAAAACAGAACAAGTTGTAATTCAAAAACATTCAAGGATATGCCTGTAAATATGGAGTAATATGTTTAAAGTAATAAGTATGTTTATTGTTATAAGTAATATAAACTTGTTTACAAATGAATGTTTCTAACAGAATTTCATTAGACTAAACAACGTGCAGAGAAATTAAATATTTTAATTATTAAAGACAATTTCCTTAACTGTTTTTATAAAACAAAACGTCCATTAGCACCTAATGTAAATGAACTTCCAGGATATGGGTGAAGTTTGTACGAGCAAAAGCTTTCAGTCTGAAGCTTCTGGAATCAGAACTTAAATGATCCAAGTTTTACTTGCAAATCTTTAAATCAACTTGTGAAGGACGCTTCATTTGTACTTAAGTCCTTTGCTAATGTCTTTAAGAATATAATTATGTTAACAGCGAATTTGAATAGAATCAAAGTAATAAACAATTAGAAATAAATAATAATTATGAAAGAACTTTTAATTAAACAAATACCTCTTTAATTTGATTAAGTTTTCTTAAGATTATATGTTAAAAATTATAAATTTGTTCGATGTGTATATTTTTTTATTTAATTTTCAATAAAACTTAGCCTTTTATAACTTAAGAGCGAGACGTTTTTGGAAATGTGGTTTTCATTGTCAAATACTGGAATTTCAGAATGTTACATAATCGAGAGTTTTAAATTAAGAAAAGAATGATATCAACCTAGGTTAGCTCTGAAGAGAAACAACACAAGTAACTGCTGAAATTAAGAATTATATAAACATTTTTAGCATGTAGTAAATAACGAACGCTGTGAAATAAGTATACTCACTACGGATGCTTTAAACTTTGAACTGCTCATAAATGGATTATTTTAACAGTTTCTTAATATGAGATAATAAAAAATGTATTGAAATAAAAAAAACGAGAATGTAATGTAAATTTGATTTTAGGGTAAGTTATTATTAGTTTCTCCATTAAAGTGTACCTGTTACCATTTACACACTTTCAAATACCAAATTAATGTATAATTTACAAAAAAATGTATTTAATAATAAAATGTATTTTAATATTTACCTAATTACAGCATTTCTGTTAAGTATGGCAACATTTATGAATTAGGAAGTATGCTTGATGTACTTACACAAAATAAGACTATGTGGTCTGCTGTGCAGAAGGATGTAAACGTATGCCTAATCCTCTCTATATGTAGAGGAGGAACAAATCCAATAGAGATCTGGATGAAATCCTCCACAAATTCCTCATAAAAGCTCTAAAACTGAGCCACTTAACTACCATTGAATATTGTATAATTATCTGAAGCCTATCAAACGCCCTAGACAACACAATATCAATAGACAACGTTGGAAGCGTTCATCGGTTTTGTAAGACACAACTTCAGTAATGACAAAACCACAAAAATGACGTCACAGCTTGTCTTCTTTTTCTAGAGTTGGAAAAGGTTACTTTAGAATTTACGTTATTATGATCACTTCTCAGATAACTGTTATTATAACCAAATTTAACCTCTGTACCTCGAGCACACATCACTGCCATAACTATAGGGGTTAAATCTGATTCCATGAGGACCTCGGTCAACTTCTCTTATAAAATGATTTTGAAGACTTAATGACCAGCCATTTTTGAATGTTATAGAGTGTTGTCATATTCACTTATGACAATGAACGGGGGGGGGGGGTACCTCCAGTTTTCAGGTACTAATTTTGAAACGCAAATGGTTGTATTTATAGATATTAAGAAATAAAATAAAAGCACGCATTTTATTATAGAACAAGAGATTCTTGAGAAACCTGTACTATATAGTAAGTAGTGTCTCAGCATTAATTTTTTGGCTTCGGCTCACAGATAGTTAATATTATAAAAATACATTAATCTGAAAGGACGAATAAAACTTAGCAAATTAAATGATTGCTTTATTTGTTTCAAATTTCATAAACTGCGTGCAAGAAAAACATTACGGCAAATTAAAAAAACAAATTCCTTTGTAATAATTTGTAAGTAAAACTTACTACTGTAAAATGGCTAGTATAAACTTGTTTTAATTTTAATTATTTGTTTGTAATTGTCTTCATTGTATTCTTTTTAGATGAAACGCGTTTTCATATCAATAGAAATGATACTTTCAGTTTCCTGACGTTGGTTTCTATGCTCCGTGTAAAGGTGTCTGCAAGTACTGTTCGCCGTTTTTCAGAATTGGAAAACCAGGTTCTGCCACTGACAATAGGAAACGACCTCGTTTATTGAAATGGCGCTGAGAACTCTGCTTCACTATTCGTCTCTCATCGATTAGAGTGCTTGACCATTTCAATTTCTGTAAATCGTTATATAGAGATGCTTAGTTTAATTTATGTTTGAATAAAAATAGACTGAATATAATGGATAGTAATAGTCATAAACTACACAAGAGAGACAATAAATAAAGGAAAAAATATTAATTTTTGTTTGTTGGGACAGTATACTTATGGTTCATTAGCTAACCATTTTCACTACGATGACGTCATACTAATTGTGAGTTATCAAACTTAAATTTGACCAAATCTACAGTAAGGTTGTACATATTTATCCGCTCGTTTCCAATTATATGAGAAAAATGGATTTGTTATAGTATTTTTAAACAACCATTAACATAAACAACTGGAAAAGGTATAAATAGGCCGAGAATTAGCGAAGCTTATTATTTATGGCGGCAAATAAATCTATCTTCGTTAGACCTGTCTATCTATAGGGTATGTCGTCCAAGAATTGAGCTAAGTATTAAAATATTGCATGAAACATCATTTCACGTTGAGTATGATAAAAACACTTTTTATTATATCCTTTATTCTATTCCTAGCGAAGCCCGTTCCGCGACACGTGGTATAGCGTTTTCCCATGTAATTAGAGGAGAGAGCAAAGGCACCTGTAACAATTAATTAACTGTTAATTAATTAATCTACACAGATTGGTCTAAAGAGTTCATTGGAAGATACTATTAGCAAGGTACATTAGTTATCAAATATTGGGAGATATTTGCAGGATTTACAGGCCGGTACGGTGAAGTGAAGGACGGCACTGACAGGAGATATTAGGGAGTTTAACGACCTGGCGTAAGTGAACCCACGAATCAAATTTACTGAATATCGTGTTAGAAACAGCAAGGTTCGGACACGGTGAAAATTTAATACATGAATACTACGCCCATATTGCTAACCCCTTTTAACCCCTCGGTGACGATACATAGCTACCGAGAAAATACGCAGAGATCTCTATGGTGGCGCTATAACATCGGCAATGATGTTGCGAGAATCTCTTGATGACGGTATAGTGTCGTTGTCTTACGTTACAAAAATCATATTTGTTTACTTTTTAAAATATTGGTTTAACAGGGTGTAATTAAAAGATACTGGTTTTTTACGTTACATCGTACAGTTGTATAGCTACATTTGTCATATATCTTTACTCTTTGGCATACAGATTTGATAAGCGAACAGGTTTCTACAATTCACAAACTGAAATATCAAATTTTATTACAAGTTTACCTTTAGAAATATAAATGGAATATATCGTAAAATATAAAACTAATTTGTATTAATATATAGTAAGTGACCTAGGTAAGATTTTTCCTTTGTTGGTCTAAAAATAGATTTTAAAATTGTACTTGATTTACATTATATATTTGTAGCTAATGTAATTGTCAACTGTTTGGTGTTTAAGACAAGACAATAAGAGGTTTATACTAAGTAATTAGTGAGCTAACCAAGTTATAAATTTGGCTTAATACTCTGCAGTAAAGCTGTTTCACAAAAGCCGATTCTTAGTGTTTTTAAGTAAAATGGTTTTAGTATGTTTTCTTACTATCAACATTTTGGTCTGGGGTTTAAATTTTTTTATCTAAAACGTGAGTTAGAAGAAATGCTAGACTTTACTAATTTCTTGATAAAGTTCTGATCATCCTGTTCCCTCTAGGGAAACTCCACATCTGTCCTTGTTGTGATATCAATAAGTAAACGAGGTGTAAGATATAAACTGTTTATGCACACAATGTTCTGATAAAATAAACACCGGGGAATCCATAAACAAACAAAACTGAAACTATATTGAAATTTAAAAAATCTATACCGCCTTAAGTTAAAAACATCTAGTTTTATATAATACGTTAGTTACAATGTATTTAAAGAGCTCAAATACGATATTTATTTTTTGTTTGCATTGTTCATGGACGGATCGTTTTTGTAAGTTTTCTATACAAGAACAGATATTATTTATTTTAATAAACTATAAATGGGTTATGTATATTTCAAACATTTTCAAATATTCATATTTTGGTAATATAACAAGTATGGATAGGGGCCACGCTTTGTAAACATTTACATAACTAAATGAAGTAATTAACGGAGCTTTGTGGTGAGTAAATTGAGCCTGTTAACCGCCGCAGACGAGGTAGCTTTCCATTGCTTTGTTCTAGTGCCATAACAAGTTCGTTTTGTATTCAAGTGGTCAAAGTGCAGTGATTTATTTCAAGCCTGCGATATTTTTCAAAGCGAATACGTTATTGTGAGGCTACTAGAAAAGTAATTAGAATTGTGTAATCAACGGGGAATTCAGGGTGTGATTTTGTTGTGGAGTATTGTTATGTAAGGAAAGGTGCTCCAATAAGTATAGCTAAAATAACAATATACAGGCTGTAATACATCTTTTTTTAAAATAATGTTTTATTTAATAAGTGTTTAATAATGGGATGAAATAATGTAATTACAAACGTGATTTGGGAAATAAAGTATAGCGTAGATGTTGCAGTTTAATGATCAAAGTTAGTACTCAGTAGACTATTTTAGAAAATAATTGATGATATAAAGATCCTTTGAAATCTCCCTTGATAAAAAACGAATTACATGCAATGCTGACAAGTAAAGTTTTCATTCAGTTCTATCCAACGGTGTATCTGGATTACACACACACACACAAACACACACACACAATAAAGTAAGTATCCAAAAATTTTATATACTTTCAGAGGAAGCATGTCTATATGGTTCACCAGAGAGGGTATAATTTGTTTGACAAAAAATCTTTCATGTCAATGAATTACCACTTTAAAACAGTAATTCCTCGTTTTATGAAATACATTTTAGAGTGGCCTTAAACTGCATAATATTAAAACCTAATGCCTAACATTGATAAAAGTTTATTTAAATAAATGCGAAAAAGTGAGTTAGTTTGTTACACTTTCACACGTAAATCATTCCACTGACTGTAATGAAATTCTACATGGGCATTCTTAGGGCCTCTGGTTAAATAATAGGCCTATAATTATTAAAAAACCTTCGGGTTATGCCCCCGTGGTATTTAAAGTTGCTGATATTCCCATGGATTGTACCAGCACATTTTATTAATTAATTGGAAAAGCCTGTTAAACTGTTAATTCTAAAAATTGTTCTAAAAACTACTATATGTTTAGCTAATTTAATTCCACTTTTAATCATGAATCCAAATAGAGTCTTCAAGCAATAGAGTAAACTTGAAAGGATGCTTATTACAGTATTTAAACTTTTTTCCAGATAATGAAATTGGGAGTTTTAGTAAACATGTACTTTTAACCGTACATTTCAGCAAACATAAGTATGCAGTACTTGGTCATTAGTGTCATGGAAATATCAAAGACACAGTTGCCGTCTAGCTTTAACTACAGATTTTAATACAATTAAAAAACTAAACTTAGTTTGTTTTTTAACACAAGCATGCTACTTTAGAACAGAGTATGTACAAGTATATATTTTCTAGATTGAGGCAACAAAGAAATCTCAACCATGACACCGGACATGCCTTACTGCGGAACTAAATTACATTGGCCGTAATAACCGTTTAATTACAGAAGTTAACATCTCTGACCTTTGTATGTATATTTTATTGATCCTTGCAAACATTTAAAATCAACCATAGGGTTCAAAATATAATTCCCACGAATTAGAAGTGCGCACATGCAAATCCAAAAACAAAAACCATTCGCGATTTTACTTAACACCTGAAGTACTTAACCATTAACACTGTATTAATGTGCACACAACATTTGCCTAATCCTGTCTCAAAACTACATAGAGCCTTACTTTGTAAAACACCATAAGTGCGTTAGCAGAAAAACTAAGGACTTCGACTTTAGAATGCATCTTCAATGGTGTAAGATGTCATAAACGCCATCAATTTATCAATTATCAAATGATAGATAATTGTGGATATTTACCGTTGTTATGTTTTAAAATTATAGAAACATTTAGTAAGTAACGTTACTTAGTAAAATAAGTAAAAATATTGATCAATAAATTGTAAAATTTGCGTTGTCGTGCTTCTAAACTAACATGTTCTTAGATATTAAATATTATTCTTAGATTTATTGCTTTATGCTAAATAAATTGGTTCTTAATAGGCAAGTGAACATTGTCATGTTTTATTTTAACGGAATAATACACAGATATAAGCAATTAAATTCAGAAACATTTACACACACGAGATATAATTATCTGTATTATCGAATACACTACGAGTTTAATTAAAACAGTATAGTTGTTAATACCTTCGTTAGGTAAATTCAGGTTGCCGTAAAGGATTTATAAACTAATGTGTCTACTTGAATCACTCATTTGATTAAACGCAATATGAGTAATGCATTTAAAGTAGTGAAGCGGTGATTGTGTAATTAATGAAAACAATTCCAGGAAGTGTCTGCATTAAGTATCCATTAGACTCTACCGTAGATGCATTATCTCAGAGAGGTAGAGTTGCGATAAAGCGTGTTTTCATTCTCAATGGCTTATTCATCAGAAATCAAAAGCTGATAATCTTAATCTGTAAATAGTCGCCACCTTAAGCTTTTGCCTCAGACTGTTTACCAAGTATTACTTTATACGTTCTCAATAGCAAGTTATATTAGAATTATTATAAACAACTAGCTGACACGGAAAACATTGTTTTGCCGTATAAATTGTTATTAGTTTGTTATTCTGTATAGATAATTATCATATATGATAATGTTACTAATTAAAACGTCAACCCCTTAACGCAATGAATTCCACAATATTCTTTGCTAGCCAATCTTTAGCTAACACAAACAAACTGAATGTTTTGTCCACTCGAGCATGCCACATATAATTGCCCGTGTGAAAAGCAATACTTCTACGCGGATGCTTTTCTACAACCTACTGTGCAAACCTGTATGAAGATTTCTAGTTCGTGTGAATTATATTTCCGACAAAAATTTCGAGTCTCCCTTCTTCCCAAGATCAAGAAAGAATTTTTAAACTGATTATTTATGGTCATTGTAATTTACTTTGATATTAGTGTTTTTTCCATTGTTGATTTTGCCTCTTTTCTGATATACACATACACAGTTCTTATAACCCCACTTTTGTAAAAAGACAAATACTTTAGGTTTAATAACAGTGTTTAAATGTAAAGTAAACATCAGACTTCATTGTCTCTTATATCTGCACTTATAGCAGTTACCCGCTCCTTTGCACGCAATGTAGTAGTCGTTGCACATGTATGACCACTACTGGATCAAGAAAATACGTTAACATTTTATATTTATGTCTATTTTAATTTACTTTCTTAGACAGTAACATTATCTTTTAGATCTAATACTTAATATTTGATTAAAATTCACAGCTAAAAATAGGTTAACAATGACACTACTAGTTTGTTTTCTTTTTAACTAAAAAAAATATTGTTAATATTTTAGAACATTTAGAGCTGGAATTAGTACATTAGTTCAAAAATACAGTCCAGCGAATTTTCATCTAACATAGTTCTTGGTAATGTTACGAAATCAGTTTATTGTGTGAGGGTATATACATTGCAGATATTTAATTTATAAAATAACTTCTTTCTAAATAAGTAATATAGAAAGAATAAAAATAAATTTAATGCATAAATTAATTACGACTTCAAAAAGAGCCTAAATAATTGTAAGACTAAACATAAGGGGTATGAGTGTTTTAGAAGATTTTCATCATTGTTCTTAGGTGTTAAAATTGAGATGGTCACCAGAAAAGCCGAATAATATATCATTGTAGCAACTACATTCCACAACTTCTCATTCTATAAAGATTATTCATAGAAAATGTAAACTATCGCGACAGAAATGTTGTATTAATTTACATTGAAAAATATCAGGGAAAAAGTGTTAAAAGTATTTGTTGGATAGGAACGAATATTATATTACTGTTAACTTGAGAAGAAACTTTATCTCTTTCGCAAAGCGTACATTACACTGCATAGGGAAAATTCTAAAGGATAAGATATAATAGGTGCAGTTCGATGACGGGAATTAAACGAATTCTATGGGTAAGAGATGCAATCCAATCACATAAGCACATGGGATGAAAAATTAACATTCATATCTGTTGAAAGATATGAATAGTTCCATTTGTAAAAAAGAAAAACAAAGGGTCGGTACTGAAATAATAATCTATTTTTATTTTTATTCGTGTAATTAATCATATTACAACTAAACCATAACAGTAAAGACCCAATGTTATTCTATATAATATATCAATAGAAGAATGACAGATAACATCCATCTTAAATATCCAATCTCAATAATCGCTCTTACTATTGCATAAAGTTTCTTGCCAAGTTAGTTAAATGGATGGCGAAATTCGCCCATCTGGTCCCTTCCCAGTATTGAATTGTGGGAAACTCGCATTCCACTACTTTGTGTGATACTGCTAGTGACATTATATTGTAATGTTGTTTTTATGGAAGATTTATGCTCTAATGTTATAAATTCAAGTATCAGTAGATAGAACAAAGCTTTAGAACCCGAAGGAGAATTGTAAACTATCGATACCAATGTATAGGAAAGGCCAATTGTTTTTGTAGGTATGTAGGTAACATTTTTGATAAGTATGTAAATATAAAAGTGATTGTGGTGTCAGAGATTTTTGATGATAGAAATTGTGGTTTAAATTTGACAATCTTCTCATTTACGATTTGATTTAGAGCTTTCGCTACGTGTTAATATATTTGAAACAAATACATGAAAGGCAAATATTATGTATTATGTATAATGTAAAATGTAACGCACTTAATAACTATAATAAAATCGTACTGCTTTGCGTAAAAACATCTGCGTTCATAATAACATATACTTGAATATTACAATTTGGTTTAAGGAAATAGATTTGAAACCTAATATAATAGTTTAAGGAAATTAATAACATTACCTAATACAGAAAAACAATAATATAAGTTCATTTATTCGTCAAATGTTTCAACATTTTACTTGTTATATTAAGACACAGATAGATGATTGTATTTTTATGTCTTATATCTCTGTCTCAGCTTATTTCTAGATCCTTTTATTACTTATCCTTCCGTATTTTTATGCATTTTAGAGCCTCATTCTCTCGAATTGTTCCTACTTTGGATGTAATAAAATAGATTATTACTGTTTCTGTGACTATTCAAATATTGAACTCCCAGAGATGACAAGAGATCGATTGTCGATGGCCATATTAGTTTCTATTCCATAGAGATTGTATACAGCCAAATTAGTTTATACTTATGGAGCACGTAATATACAAATAAAAAGAGAGAATTATCTCGCAAACTGGTGTACTCATAAACATGGTTTTGTGCCTTAACTCCTAAAATATTACACATTCTTATGTGGTTTCTATTTACTGCAAATACAATTCATCACTAAACTTGCAATCAATAATTGATAAGTTAAAATATTGATATAAATTAAAACACAATTGATTTTCAAATAGTGTTAACGACTTAAAGTACATAACAGAAGATTTACAGAAATATGCGCAAAAATTGCAACAGTGTTGTGGGTTTAATTGCTACAATTCAATAAATAACAAATACGACTATATTGCAGTACTTTCAATACGGTGCTGATAGAGTCACCAAATCAAGAACCTTGATTTTATATCTGTTTAAAGCATGCAACTTATAGCATAAATCAGAAACTACTCCAATTTTTCAAGGTACAATTCGATCATTGTTTTGAACTTAACAATATAGAAACGAGCGATACTCGTTTATATAGATGACACTAGATGTATACATCTGATGAAACAATAAAAGTTTACAAAACCACAAACTGCCTGCTCCTAGAATTGGCTGCTTTTACAACTGTCGTAACTTGTAGAGTTTAAACGGTTACCGCAGAAGGAATCGCTATGTTGTAACAGTTACTTGGCTCAACAGTAGTTTATATACTTCAATATAAAATGTAATTTTTGTAACTTGTTCTTGAAAAGAGAACAAGTTGTAATTCAAAAACATTCTAAGGATATGCCTGTAAATATGGAGTAATATGTTTAAAGTAATAAGTATGTTTATTGTTATAAGTAATATAAACTTGTTTACAAATGAATGTTTCTAACAGAATTTCATTAGACTAAACAACGTGCAGAGAAATTAAATATTTTAATTATTAAAGAAAATTTCCTTAACTGTTTTTATAAAACAAAACGTCCATTAGCACCTAATGTAAATGAACTTCCAGGATATGGGTGAAGTTTGTACGAGCAAAAGCTTTCAGTCTGAAGCTTCTGGTATCAGAACTTAAATGATCCAAGTTTTACTTGCAAATCTTTAAATCAACTTGTGAAGGACGCTTCATTTGTACTTAAGTCCTTTGCTAATGTCTTTAAGAATATAATTATGTTAACAGCGAATTTGAATAGAATCAAAGTAATAAACAATTAGAGAAATAAATAATAATTATGAAAGAACTTTTAATTAAACAAATACCTCTTTAATTTGATTAAGTTTTCTTAAGATTATATGTTAAAAATTATAAATTTGTTCGATGTGTATATTTTTTTATTTAATTTTCAATAAAACTTAGCCTTTTATAACTTAAGAGCGAGACGTTTTTGGAAATGTGGTTTTCATTGTCAAATACTGGAATTTCAGAATGTTACATAATCGAGAGTTTTAAAGTAAGAAAAGAATGATATCAACCTAGGTTAGCTCTGAAGAGAAACAACACAAGTAACTGCTGAAATTAAGAATTAAATAAAATATTTTAGCATGTAGTAAATAGTAAACTCTGTGAAATAGGTATGCTCACTACGAGTGCTTCAAACTTTGAACTGCACATAAATGGATTTTTTAAACAGTTTCTTAACATGTGAGAATAAAAAAATGTATTGATATAAAAAAACTAAAATTTAATGTAAATTTGATTTTAGGGTAAGTTATTGTTAGTTTTTCCAATAAAGTGTACTTAGTATCATTTATACTTTCTCAAATACCAAATTAATGTATAATTAACAAAAACATTATTTAATAATAAAACGTATTAAAATATTTACCTAATTACAGCATTTTTGTTAAGTATGGCAACATTTATGAATTGGGAAGTATGCTTGATGTACTTACACAAAATAAGACTATGTGGTCTGCTGTGCAGAAGGATGTAAACGTATGCCTAATCCTCTCTATATGTAGAGGAGGAACAAATCCAATAGAGATCTGGATGAAATCCTCCACAAATTCCTCATAAAAGCTCTAAAACTGAGCCACTTAACTACCATTGAATATTGTATAATTATCTGAAGCCTATCAAACGCCCTAAACAACACAATATCAGTAGAAAACGTTGGAAGCGTTCATCGGTTTTGTAAGACACAACTTCAGTAATGACAAAACCACAAAAAGGACTTCACAGCTTGTCTTCTTTTTCTAGAGTTGGAAAAGGTTACTTTAGAATTTACGTTATTATGATCACTTCTCAGATAACTGTTATTATAACCAAATTTAACCTCTGTACCTCGAGCACACATCACTGCCATAACTATAGGGGTTAAATCTGATTCCATGAGGACCTCGGTCAACTTCTCTTATAGAATGATTTGGAAGACTTAATGACCAGCCATTTTTGAATGTTATAGAGTGTTGTTATATTCACTTATGACAATGAATGGTGGGGGGGGGGTACATCCAGTTTTAAGGTACTAATTTTGAAACGTAAATGGTTGTATTTATAGATATTAAGAAATAAAATAAAAGCACGCATTTTATTATAGAACAAGATGTTCTTGAGAAACCTGTACTATATAGTACGTAGTGTCTCAGCATTAAATTTTTGGCTTCGGCTCACAGATAGTTAATATTATAAAAATACATTACATTGATTAATTAAAATTAAATGATTGCTTTATTTGTTTCAAATTTCATAAACTGCGTGCAAGAAAAACATTACGGCAAATTAAAAAAAAACAAATTCCTTTGTAATAATTTGTAAGTAAAACTTACTACTGTAAAATGGCTAGTATAAACTTGTTTTAATTATAATTATTTGTTTGTAATTGTCTTCATTGTATTCTTTTTAGATGAAACGCGTTTTCATATCAATAGAAAATGATACTTTCAGTTTCCTGACGTTGGTTTCTATGCTCCGTGTAAAGGTGTCTGCAAGTACTGTTCGCCGTTTTTCAGAATTGGAAAACCAGGTTCTGCCACTGACAATAGGAAACGACCTCGTTTATTGAAATGGCGCTGAGAACTCTGCTTCACTATTCGTCTCTCTCATCGATTAGAGTGCTTGACCATTTCAATTTCTGTAAATCGTTATTATAGAGATGCTTAGTTTAATTTATGTTTGAATAAAAATAGACTGAATATAATGGATAGTAATAGTCATAAACTACACAAGAGAGACAATAAATAAAGGAAAAAATATTAATTTTTTGTTTGTTGGGACAGTATACTTATGGTTCATTAGCTAACCATTTTCACTACGATGACGTCATACTAATTGTGAGTTATCAAACTTAAATTTGACCAAATCTACAGTAAGGTTGTACATATTTATCCGCTCGTTTCCAATTATATGAGAAAAATGGATTTGTTATAGTATTTTTAAGCAACCATTAACATAAACAACTGGAAAAGGTATAAATAGGCCGAGAATTAGCGAAGCTTATTATTTATGGCGGCAAATAAATCTATCTTCGTTAGACCTGTCTATCTATAGGGTATGTCGTCCAAGAATTGAGCTAAGTATTAAAATATTGCATGAAACATCATTTCACGTTGAGTATGATAAAAACACTTTTTATTATATCCTTTATTCTATTCCTAGCGAAGCCCGTTACGCGACACGTGGTATAGCGTTTTCCCATGTAATTAGAGGAGAGAGCAAAGGCACCTGTAACAATTAATTAACTGTTAATTAATTAATCTACACAGATTGGTCTAAAGAGTTGATTGGAAGATAATATTAGCAAGGTACATTAGTTATGAAATATTGGGAGATATTTGCAGGATTTACAGGCCGGTACGGTGAAGTGAAGGACGGCACTGACAGGAGATATTAGGGAGTTAACGACCTGGCGTAAGTGAACCCACGAATCAAATTTACTGAATATCGTGTTAGAAACAGCAAGGTTCGGACACGGTGAAAATTTAATACATGAATACTACGCCCATATTGCTAACCCCTTTTAACCCCTCGGTGAAGATACATAGCTACCGAGAAAATACGCAGAGATCTCTATGGTGGCGCTATAACATCGGCAATGATGTTGCGAGAATCTCTTGATGACGGTATAGTGTCGTTGTCTTACGTTACAAAAATCATATTTGTTTACTTTTTAAAATATTGGTTTAACAGGGTGTAATTAAAAGATACTGGTTTTTTACGTTACATCGTACAGTTGTATAGCTACATTTGTCATATATCTTTACTCTTTGGCATACAGATTTGATAAGCGAACAGGTTTCTACAATTCACAAACTGAAATATCAAATTTTATTACAAGTTTACCTTTAGAAATATAAATGGAATATATCGTAAAATATAAAACTAATTTGTATTAATATATAGTAAGTGACCTAGGTAAGATTTTTCCTTTGTTGGTCCTAAAAATAGATTTTAAAATTGTACTTGATTTACATTATATATTTGTAGCTAATGTAATTGTCAACTGTTTGGTGTTTAAGACAAGACAATAAGATGTTTATACTAAGTAATTAGTGAGCTAACCAAGTTATAAATTTGGCTTAATACTCTGCAGTAAAGCTGTTTCACAAAAGCCGATTCTTAGTGTTTTTAAGTAAAATGGTTTTAGTATGTTTTCTTACTATCAACATTTTGGTCTGGGGTTTAAAGTTTTTACCTAAAACGTGAGTTAGAAGAAATGCTAGACTTTACTAATTTCTTGATAAAGTTCTGATCATCCTGTTCCCTCTAGGGAAACTCCACATCTGTCCTTGTTGTGATATCAATAAGTAAACGAGGTGTAAGATATAAACTGTTTATGCACACAATGTTCTGATAAAATAAACACCGGGGAATCCATAAACAAACAAAACTGAAACTATATTGAAATTTAAAAAATCTATACAGCCTTAAGTTAAAAACATCTAGTTTTATATAATACGTTAGTTACAATGTATTTAAAGAGCTCAAATACGATATTTATTTTTTGTTTGCATTGTTCATGGACGGATCGTTTTTGTAAGTTTTCTATACAAGAACAGATATTATTTATTTTAATAAACTATAAATGGGTTATGTATATTTCAAACATTTTCAAATATTCATATTTTGGTAATATAACAAGTATGGATAGGGCCACGCTTTGTAAACATTTACATAACTAAATGAAGTAATTAACGGAGCTTTGTGGTGAGTAAATTGAGCCTGTTAACCGCCGCAGACGAGGAAGCTTTCCATTGCTTTGTTCTAGTGCCATAACAAGTTCGTTTTGTATTCAAGTGGTCAAAGTGCAGTGATTTATTTCAAGCCTGCGATATTTTTCAAAGCGAATACGTTATTGTGAGGCTACTAGAAATGTAATTAGAATTGTGTAATCAACGGGGAATTCAGGGTGTGATTTTGTTGTGGAGTATTGTTATGTAAGGAAAGGTGCTCCAATAAGTATAGCTAAAATAACAATATACAGGCTGTAATACATCTTTTTTTAAAATAATGTTTTGTTTAATAAGTTTAATAATGGGATGAAATAATGTAATTACAAACGCGATTTGGGAAATAAAGTATAGCGTAGATGTTGCAGTTTAATGATCAAAGTTAGTACTCAGTAGACTATTTTAGAAAATAATTGATGATATAAAGATCCTTTGAAATCTCCCTTGATAAAAAACGAATCACATGCAATGCTGACAAGTAAAGTTTTCATTCAGTTCTATCCAACGGTGTATCTGGATTAAACAGTGTGTCAATAAAGTAAGTATCCAAATATTTTATATACTTTCAGAGGAAGCATGTCTATATGGTTCACCAGAGAGGGTATAATTTATTTGACAAAAAATCTTTCATGTCAATGAATTACCACTTTAAAACAGTAATTCCTCGTTTTATGAAATACATTTTAGAGTGGCCTTAAACTGCATAATATTAAAAACCTAATGCCTAACATTGATAAAAGTTTATTTAAATAAATGCGAAAAAGTGAGTTAGTTTGTTACACTTTCACACGTAAATCATTCCACTGACTGTAATGAAATTCTACATGGGCATTCTTAGGGTCTCTGGTTAAATAATAGGCCTATAATTATTTAAAAAACCTTCGGGTTATGCCCCCGTGGTATTTAAAGTTGCTGATATTCCCATGAATTGTACCAGCACATTTTATTAATTAATTGGAAAAGCCTGTTAAACTGTTGTACTAAAAACTACTATATGTTTAGCTAATTTAATTCCACTTTTAAACATGAATCCAAATAGAGTCTTCAAGCAATAGAGTAAACTTGAAAGTAATGCTTATTACAGTATTTAAACTCTTTTCCAGATAATGAAATTGGGAGTTTTAGTAAACATGTACTTTTAACCGTACATTTCAGCAAACATACGTATGCAGTACTTGGTCATTAGTGTCATGGAAATATCAAAGACACAGTTGCCGTCTAGCTTTAACTACAGATTTTAATACAATTAAAAAACTAAACTCAGTTTGTTTTTTAACACAAGCATGCTACTTTAGAACAGCGTATGTACAAGTATATATTTTGTAGATTGAGGCAACAAAGAAATCTCAACCATGACACCGGACATGCCTTACTGCGGAACTAAATTACATTGGCCGTAATTAACGTTTAATTACAGAAGTTAACATCTCTGACCTTTGTATGTATATTTTGTTGATCCTTGCAAACATTTAAAATCAACCATAGTGTTCAAAATATAATTCCCACGAATTAGAAGTGCGCACATGCAAATCCAAAAACAAAAACCATTCGCGATTTTACTTAACACCTGAAGCACTTAACCATTAACACTGTATTAATGTGCACACAACATTTGCCTAATCCTGTCTCAAAACTACATAGAGCCATACTTTGTATAACACCATAAGTGCGTTAGCAGAAAAACTAAGGACTTCGACTTTAGAATGCATCTTCAATGGTGTAAGATGTCATAAACGACATCAATTTATCAATTATCAAATGATGGATAATTGTGGATATTTACCGTTGTTATGTTTTAAAATTATAGAAACATTTAGTAAGTAACGGTACTTAGTAAAATAAGTGAAAATATTGATGAATAATTGTAAAATTTGCGTTGTCGTGCTTCTAAACTAACATGTTCTTAGATATTAAATATTATTCTTAGATATATTGCTTTATGCTAAATAAATTGGTTCTTAATAGACAAGTGAACATTGTCATGTTTTATTTTAATGGAATAATACACAGATATAAGCAATTAAATTTAGAAACATTTACACACACGAGAAATAATTATCTGTATTATCGAATACACTACGAGTTCAATTAAAACAGTATAGTTGTTAATACCGTCATTAGGTAAATTCAGGTTGCCGTAAAGGATTTATAAACTAATGTGTCTACTTGAATCACTCATTTGATTAAACGCAATATGAGTAATGCATTTAAAGTAGTGAAGCGGTGAGTGTGTAATTAATGAAAACAATTCCAGGAAGTGTCTGCAGTAAGTATCCATTAGACTCTACCGTAGATGCATTATCTCAGGGAGGTAGAGTTGCGATAAAGCGTGTTTTCAGTCTCAATGGCTTATTCATCAGAAATCAAAAGCTGATAATATGAATCTGTAAATAGTCGCCACCTTAAGGTTTTGCCTCAGACTGTTTACCAAGTATTACTTTATACCTTCTCAATAGCATGTTATATTAGAATTATTATAAACAATTAGCTGATCCGGCAAACATTGTTTTGCCGTATAAAGTGTTATTAGTTTGTTATTCTGTATAGATAATTATCATATATGATACATATGATAATATTACTAATTAAAACATCAACCCCTTAACGCAATGAATTCCACAATATTCTTTGCTAGCCAATCTTTAGCTAACATAAACAAACTGAATGTTTTGTCCACTCGAGCATGCCACATATAATTGCCCGTGTGAAAAGCAATACTTCTACGCGGATGCTTTTCTACAACCTACTGTGCAAACCTGAATAAAAACTTCTAGTTCGTGTGAATTATATTTCCGACGCAAATTTCGAGTTTCCCTTCTTCCCAAGATCAAGAAAGAATTTTTAAACTGATTTATTTATGGTCATTGTAATTTACTTTGATATTAGTGATTTTTCCATTGTTGATTTTGCCTCTTTTCTGATATACACATACACAGTTCTTATAACCCCACTTTTGTAAAAAGACAAATACTTTAGGTTTAATAACAGTGTTTAAATGTAAAGTAAATGTCAGACTTCATTGTCTCTTATATCTGCACTTATAGCAGTTACCCGCTCCTTTGCACGCAATGTAGTAGTCGTTGCACATGTATGACCACTACTGGATCAAGAAAATACGTTAAAATTTTATATTTATGGCTATTTTAATTTACTTTCTTAGACAGTAACATTATCTTTTAGATCTAATACTTAATATTTGATTAAAATTCACAGCTAAAAATAGGTTAACAATGACACTACTAGTTTGTTTTCTTTTTAACTAAAAAATATTGTTAATATTTTAGAACATTTAGAGCTGGAATTAGTACATTAGTTCAAAAATACAGTCCAGCGAATTTTCATTTAACATAGTTCTTGGTAATGTTACGAAATCAGTTTATTGTGTGAGGGTATATACATTGCAGATATTTAATTTATAAAATAACTTCTTTCTAAATAAGTAATATAGAAAAAATAAAAATAATTTTGATGCATAAATTAATTACGACTTCAAAAAGAGCCTAAATAATTGTAAGACTAAACATAAGGGGTATGAGTGTTTTAGAAGATTTTCATCATTGTTCTTAGGTGTTAAAATTTAGATGGTCACCAGAAAAGCCGAATAATATATCATTGTAGCAACTACATTCCACAACTTCTCATTCTATAAAGATTATTCATAGAAAATGTGAACTTTCGCGACAGAAATGTTGTATTAATTTACATTGAAAAATATTAGAGATAAAGTGTTAAAAGTATTTGTTGGATAGGAACGAATAATATAACTGTACATTAGTATTTTCTTTGATGTTTAAACGAGTTCTGTGTTTTCACCCGTCTTATTATTACTGTTAACTTGAGAAGAAACTTTATCTCTTTCGCAAAGCGTACATTACACTGCATATGGAAAATTCTAAAGGGTAAGATATAATAGGTGCAGTTCGATAACTGGAATTAAACGAATTCTATGTGTAAGAGATGCAATCCAATCACATAAGCACATGGGATGAAACATTAACATTCATATCTGTTGAGAGATATGAATATTTCCATTTGTAAAAAAGAAAAACAAAGGGTCGGTACTGAAATAATAACCTCTTTTTATTTTTATTCACGTAATTAATCATATTACAACTAAACCATAACAGTAAAGAACCAATGTTATTCTATATAATATATCAATAGAAGAATGACAGATAACATCCATCTTAAATATCCAATCTCAATAATCGCCCTTACTATTGCATAAGGTTTCTTGCCAAGTTAGTTAAATGGATGGCGAAATTCGCCCATCCGGTCCCTTCCCAGTATTGTATTGTGGGAAACCCGCATTCCACTACTTTTGAGTGATACTGCTTAGTGACTTTATATTGTAATGTTGTTTTCATGGAATATTTATGCTCTAATGTTAAAAATTCAAGTATCAGTAGATACAACAAAGTTTTAGAACCCGAAGGAGAATTGCAAACTATCTATACCAATGTATAGGGAAGCTCAATTGTTATTTGTAGGTATGCAGGTAACATTTTTGATAAGTATGTAAATATAAAAGTGATTGTTATGTCAAAGACTTTTTGATCATAGAAATTGTGGTTTAAATTCGACAATCTTCTCATTTACGATTTGATTTAGAGCTTTTGCTACGTGTTAATATATTGGAAACAAGTATAAGAAAGGCAAATATTATGTATTACGCGTTATAATGTAAAATTTAACGCACATAATAACTATAATAAAGTCGTACTGCTTTGCGTAAAAACATATGCGTTCATAATAACATATACCTGAATATTACAATTTGGTTTAAGGAATTAGATTTGAAACCTAATATAATAGTTTAAGGAAATTAATAACATTACCTAATACAGAAAAACAATAATATAAGTTCATTTATTCGTCAAATGTGTCAACATTTTACTTGTTATATTAAGACACAGATAGATGATTGTCTTTTTATGTCTTATATCTCTGTTTCAGCTTATTTCTAGATCCTTTTATTACTTATCATTCCGTATTGTTATGCATTTTAGAACCACGTTCTCTCTAATTGTTCTTAATTTGGATGCAATAAAATAGATTATTACTGTTTGTGACTATTCAAACCTTGAACTCCCAGAGATGACAAGAGATCGATGGTCGATGGCCATATTAGTTTATATTCCATAGAGATTGTATACAGCCAAATTAGTTTATACTTATGGAGCACGACATATACAAATAAAAAGAGAGAATTATCTCGCAAACTGGTGTACTCATTAATATGGTTTTGTGCCTTAACTCCTAAAATATTACACATTCTTATGTGGTTTCTATTTACTGCAAATACAATTCATCACTAAACTTGCAATCAATAATTGATAAGTTAAAATATTGATATAAATTAAAACACAATTGATTTTCAAATAGTGTTAACGACTTAAAGTACATAACAGAAGATTTACAGAAATATGCGCAAAAATTGCAACAGTGTTGTGGGTTTAGTTGCTACAATTCAATAAATAACAAATACGACTATATTGCAGTACTTTCAATACGGTGCTGATAGAGTCAACAAAAAAAGAACCTTATTTTATACCTGTTTAAAGCATACACCTTATAATATATATCCAAAACTACTTCAATTTTTCAAGGTATAATCCGATAATTGTTTTAAACAACAATATAGAAACGAGCGCCACTGTTTTATAGGAGAAATGAATAACATAAAAAGTTATTGACAAAATAATCTTGAATAAGTAAACACTCAAAACGTTCAGTATGAGATTGATCGTCACCAACATTTACAATTTAGCGAATCGATAATCCTCCATTAGCAGTACATTTGCCAAGAAAGTCTACGTGCTAAGAAATATCACCAACATTTAAAATTTAGAGAATCGATAATCCTCCATTAGCAGTACATTTGCCAAGAAAGTCTCCGTACTAAGAAATATCACCCATATTTAAAATTTAGCGAATCGATAATCCTCCATTAGCAGTACATTTGCCAAGAAAGTCTACGTGCTAAGAAATATCACCAACATTTACAATTTAGAGAAATCGATAATCCTCCATTAGCAGTACATTTGCCAAGAAAGTCTCCGTGCTAAGAAATATCACCAACATTTACAATTTAGCGAATCGATAATCCTCCATTAGCAGTACATTTCTCTGTGCTAAGAAAGCAATTAAGTTTATCTCAAACAGTCGGTGGCTGATTATCAAGCTGTTGAGATTGAGAGCTTTTCTCTCGCAACTCAGTCCCAGCCCCGTCCCGTCGTTTGCAAGTGGCACTGATGGTAACTTGTTTTAACACTTCATTTACAACTGGCTGTTGTAGTAGTTACTTATTTTATTTTATGGCTGCAGTATAACAGTTAATGTAGAATTACTCTTATAGATATGTTAAATAAAATGTGTGTATACATGTAATCTTGTTAACCCCACCACACATATCAGAATATAGGATTTAAAGTAAATTATGTTCGTAAACTGACTTCAAACGTGAACCCTATAAGCCTTCAAGGTTTATTTATATTTCTTTAAACGAAAATTAATTTTCATATTGAAAAAAAATGGTAAATAATACTTTTTAAGTATATTTTTGAAATATGAGTAAATTTAACTTTATATACGAAAATTTTGTTTCAAACATGCCTGCAGATGTAGTAATATACCTCTTGAAATGTAGGTGAGGGAAGGAAATTCGATACTTTCTGGAAGAGTTAAGAACAAAAGCAGTTTTGTTTATCCGACAACCATAAAACTGTATCTGCTAGGTTCCAGGTAAGCGTACGAACATTAACAGAGTGTATGTGCGAGGCCTGGCAGTGTTGGCAATTGGGGGTTGTAAATATACCACAAACTGTCTCTTCCTTTCTGTTGGTGAACTGTAAATAATTTATGTTATACAAATAAACAAAGCCAATTGTAAAATACACAGATATTACCTGGTATTATTTTTCAAGCAATTTCGATTCGAATTTATATTATATTGTATAAAGACATTAAAAGAAAATTTTATTTTTGTAAGAATAACTAATCTAATAGTTTCTCCAAGAATAACACAACCGAACATCTACAATATATGTAAGTAGAATCTAAAGTTATGTTAAGAAGTTATTTTTTGAAAAGTTTAAATACTTCTAATATTAAAGATTTTTTATGATACCAAATTAAATTTAATTTTAAACCGGTTACTATTAGGCTTCTTCCTTCTTTCTTCTTAAACCTAATGTAAACAAATTAAACTGGGTAAATAAAATAACTTCGTGTCTCAAAAGGATTTACTTCTATCACTGACCTATTTCTTAATCAAAACTGTTGATTTAACAAAACCAGTCCCATTATTTCTGAATTTAATAACATTTTTGAATAGTGTAGCTGTACCTAATACTCTTATTATATTTTACAAGATATCATTATTGTTATGTAATCCTGATTTGTTTTTTATGATGGTAAGGATTTGCTTCTATTCATTAAGTATGTTACAAACACTTATTTAAAATTTTGAACTTGTAATTTTACATTTTAGCCTACCAACAGTAAGTAACATTCAAATATTAAAACAACCACCATATTAAATAAATTAAAATTTTATAATATACTGAATATTATTTAAAATACTGAAGCATATTAAAATACGCTAAACTGTGATATGTTTATTATATTCGGTTTCATTAAAGATGCTCACAATTTTGCATATATTTATATATTGTAAATACAGGAATGAAGACATGAAACCAACATAAAAAGTGTACATTATGTTGCATTTACATAAATAGAGGACGTAATTAATGAGACATTGTGGAAGTTAATTATACTGACAGCAGGCAGACACAAACGAGTTGACTTTCAAAGAATAACAGAATTTTAGACATTTGCCAATGTTGCATTTTACAAAAATAGATACTACGTTTCTAAAATGTTAAAGCACTCTCTTTTTCAGGTGTCTTAAGATAGAAGCCAACACAAAATAATCAAGTAGTATAGCTTTAAAACAGAACAAGTTGTAATTCAAAAAAATTAAAAGATATACCTGTAAATACAGAGCAAATAGCTAAAGCATATTCCATGCCACTTCGCAAAAAGGGCCCACTGTTCACTCATATGCTGCACACACAATAGAAAGTGAGTGACTGATTTAGTTATGACATTAGAGTTTTGTGTAAACGAAAAAGGTATAGCTATTACTTTCAAGGTTCAAGTTAACAAAAAGTTTGCCTAATATATGTTTAAATTTATGGCTTTACTAACCATTTGAGCTCTGCTAGAGTTGACCTAAATAATCACTATAGAGTAGGTAAGTATTATAAATTTGTTTTCAAATTAATGTTTCTAACAGAATCTCATTAGACTAACCAATGTGCAAAGGCATTCAGACTTTTAATTATATTAATATTTAATATTATTATGAATAATGATATTAATATAGACAGTTTATTTAATAGTTTGTATAACAAAAAACGTCCATTAACACTTAATGTAAGTGGACTGCCAGAATATGGGTGAAGTTTTACGAGCAAAAGCTTTCAGTCTCAAGCTTCTGGAATCAGAACTTAAATGATCCAAGTTTTACTTGCAAAATTTTCCTTTAAACCAACTTGTGAAGGACGCTTCATTTGTACTTAAGTTCTTTGCTAATGTCCTTAAGAATAAATAAATCAAAAAGAAATATTAATTACTCAAGAGCTTGTAATTTAACTCGCACTTCTTTAAAAGGATGATATCTACTTAAAATTATTTATACGTTAAATACATAATAAAAATGATCTATTTCTTATAGAAACATTTGTATTTATTTAAATTTCATTAAAATTTGCCTTTTTTGATTGAAGAGCGAGAATCTTTTGAAAATATATTTTTTCACTGTCAAATACTAGAATTTTAGAATGTTACATAAACGAGAGATAGTTTTAAGAAAAGATTGAAATTAACCTTCGTTAGCTAGAAAAGAAACAACAAAAATGAACTGGCGAAATTAAGAATTATAACCACTTTGGTAAGTAGTAAATAATGAACGCTGTGAAATAAGTATACTCAATATGGATGGTACATATTGATTACACTTATCACGCTTTTCAAATTAATAATAAGACGTGTTGGTACAAATACATGCGAATTTTTAGCAAACTTTCAATACCAGGAGGACATAGCCCGGAGCGACTTTTCAAATAATAATAGGCCTTTATTTTAACCAGGGACTATAAGAATTTTACATGTAGACTTTCATTACAATCGTTTGAAAAATTTACGTGTGAAAACGTAACAAACTAATTCACTTTCGTATTTATTTAAAAAAAAACTTCCATCAATATTAGGCGTTTAGTTTTTAATATTAAGTAGTGCAATGCCATTCTGAGATTGATTCATAAAACGGGGTAAAATTACTGTTTTAAAAGTAATAATTCATTGACATTAATACATTTTTTTCAACCAAATTACAAATAACTCTGATGAACCATATGGATATGTTTCCTCTGAAAGTAGGTAAAATATTTTGATACTTACTTCATTAACAGTCTACTTATACTTGTTTGTTATTACCATTAATAATTAATATTACTGATAAAGCGTTGGATGCAATTGAATAAAAATCTAACCGTAAGCATTGCATTCAATTCCTTTTTTAATCGAAAGAGACTTAAAAGGAACCTATATCAGCAATCATTTTCTAAAATAGTCTACTGTGATAACTTTGATCTTTCAACTCCAACATCTACGCTATACTTTACTTTTCAAAGCACGTTTGCAATTACATTGTCTCATCCCATTATTAAACTTAAAACAAGATGTATTACAACCTATATATTGTTATTTTAAACTGTTCTTATTGGGGCACCTGTTCCTACATAACTGTACTCCACAACAAAATTCCGCTCTAAATTCACCGCTGATTACACAATGCCAATTATATTTCCAGTTGCCTCACTGAATAAACGAGTTCACTTTGTAAACTATCACAGGCTTGAAATAAATCACTGCACTCTGACCACTTCAATACAACACATGGTTTTAAACGAACTTGGTATGGTATTAGAACAAAGCAATGGAAAGCTAACTCGTCTGCGGCGGTTATCAGGCTCAATTTGCTCACCACAAAGACCCGTTAATTACTTCATTTAGTTGTGTAAAATGTTTACAAAGCGTGGCCTCTATCCATCCTTGATATATTTCCAAAGTATAAACATTTGAAAATGATTGAAATATACATAACTTATTTAACGTTTATTAATAAATAATATGTTCTTGTGTAGAAAAATAAGTGTATTTCTATAAGTAGACTAGTTGTTTATAATTTAAGGCTGTAATAATTTTTAAAAGTTTTGTTAGTGTAGTTAGGGATTTCTCGATGTTTATTTCATCTGAACGTTGAGTTAATTAATAAAAAGTGTATGTGTTACACCTCGTTTACTTATGGATATCATAACAAGGATTCCTCAATATAGCTTTGGAGTTTCCTTTAGGGGAAAAGGATAATCAGAACTTTAAGTGGAAATTAGCGGGGTCTAGCAGTTCTTCCAACTCATATTGTAAGTAAAAGATTAAACATTAAACATCCCAGAGAAACAATTTTATCGTAAGTGGCTTTAAAGTGGTAAAAGATTAAACAATTTAAACCCTAGACCAAAATATTGGTGGTAAGTATGCGTACTAAAACTATATGACTAAGAATCGACCATGGTGAAACAGCTGTACTATTAAGTAGTATTAAGCCTATTTATAACTTAGTTAAGACACTAATGCTTGGTTAAAACATCCTATTGTCTTATCTTGCACACCAAGCAGTTGAAAATTACATTAGCTACAGATATATAACGAAGATCAAGTACAATTTAATATTTATTTTAAAACTAAAAAAGATACAATCATACGTAGGTCACTCATCATTTATTAATCTAAAATTACTTTTATGTTGTGCAATATATTACATTGATATTCTAAAGTTAAACTTGTAATAACATTTAATACTTCAGTTTGTAACTCGAAAATACGCGTATCACACCAAACACTAAAGATTTAGTTTTTTTAAATGGTTTCTATACAACTACGCTATATAACATACAAAATATCAGTATTAATGTAATAAAAATAACTAAAACCCTTTAAATTAAAACTTTTTATTACATACACGTGTTTCGGTTTTTAACCATCTTCAGTGTACATTAACCTCTAAATAAATAAATAAATAATAAACAATGAGATATACACATGTGGACCTTTTAAACATATGTTAAATTTAAATGACACAGTTATAATTGTCTTATTAGTAATCTGTATTTAATATTTTAATTTTTTCAAAAATTGGATTTGTCTTATTTTTCAGATTACTATTTAAAATGTTATGAGGATCTTTATTATAATTTAGATAAATGTGTAATTCTTTTTTTTTTTATTTATCTTATTTATAGGGGTATTATAAAATGTGTTTTTTTATCATAATCAAACTGATGTTTTCTGTCGTGAAATGATGTTTTATGCAATATTTGCATGTTTTAGTTTAATTGTTTAACGATATACCCTACAGATAGACAGGGTTAAAGAAGGTAGATTTAATTTCCGCCATAAGCTTTGCTAACCCTCAGTCTATTTAAAATTTTCCCGTTGTTTATGTTTATAGTTGTTTAAAAAATAATATAATAAATCCATTTTCCTCGTATATTTGCAAAACAAACGGATACAACCTGAATGTAGATTTGGCCAAATTTAAGTTTAATAACTCACAGTTAGTATGGCGTAATCGTAGAGAAAATCATTAGATAATGTACCATATGTATACAGTCCCAACAAAATAAAATAATTAATATTTGTCCATCGTTACTTGTCTGCCTAATATAATTTATGACTATCCTTTAAATTCAGGCTATTTTATTAAAATGTAAAATAAACTAAGCATCTCTGTACAACGTGTTACAGAAATTAAAATGGTCAAGCACTCCAGTCAATGAGACACCAATATTGATGGAGAGTTTTCAGCGCCATTTCAGTAAACGAGATCGTTTCCTATCGTCAGTGGCAGGCCTTGGTTTTCCAATCCTGACAAACAACGAGCATTACTTGCAGACACCTTTACTCGGAGCATAGAAACCAACGTTAGGAAACTGAAAATGTGAAATTATTTCAATTGATTGGAAAACACGTTTTCATATCACGTGGTTCATATGTTACATATCACGCAAGTATAGTAAAGACAGTACCAAAAAAATATTAAAATTAAAACAAGTTTAATTATCAATTTTACAGTCGTAAGTTTTCTTTCAAATGATAAAGGGAATTTCTATTTAACTATGTGGCAATGTTTTTCTTGCACGTAGATTATGAAATGTAAAACAAATAAAGTAATAAGTAATTAATTTGCTAAGTTTTACTCGTTATTTCGGATTAATGTATTTTTATAAATACATTTTAAGCCTAAAAATTAATTCTGAGCCACCGCTTACCATGAAGGACAATGTTCTTGGTAATCTCTTTTTCTATGTAAAAACTGTATATCAAAATATTATACGTTTCGTTAATTTGATTCCAATTTTAAATATTTGACTAATTAGAGTTTTCAAACAATAGAGTAAATTTGAAAGTAACACTTATTATAGAATTAAATCTTAAAGGTTTTAATAAAAATATACTTCTAACCGTAAATACTAGCAAACATAGGTGTGTAGTACTTGGTCAGTTGTGTCATGCAGATATCAAAGAAAAAGCTTTGTCGACAGACTGCAATAACATTATAAAAACAAACTCAGTTTGTTTTTTAACAGAAGAATGTTATTCTAGAATTGCGTTTGTGCGAGTAAATATTTTATAAAACAGGCCACAACTCAACTATGACACCGGAAATGCCTTAGTCCGAAAGTAAACTGATCAGACCTTCGTTTGTATATTTGTATTTTATTGATCCTTACAAATACTCAAACTCATGCATGGTTTTCTAAATATAGTTCATGCCGATCAAAAGTGTGAATTTGCAAAGTCAAAAAGAAAATCCATTTGCGATTTCGCTTAATATCTGAAAAACCACGCACGTAACCATGAATATTTTAATGATGTGTACTCAAAATAAGCGTACTTCAAAACTAAATAGAATACCATGGTGCATAACACCATAATTGCGTTAGCATAAAAACTAAGGATTTTGGATTTACAATGTGTCTACAATAAATTGTCTAAAATGGTTTTTAAATCGCTACTAAGATTTTGTAGCTATTAAATCAGTAGTTATAGAGTTTTGGAAATACATTTGAGTTTTTTGACAGTTATTTATAAAAAACTGTTTCACTCATGACCTTTAATTACTGCTCTTCCAACGCATAACACATTTGCATGCAAATCAAGTTAGGTTGCAAAAGTAAATAGTTTTCATGTACAAATATGTGTGCATTTCATCTAGCCTATTTCAAATTAAAATTAATTTCTAAACCAACTCTTATTGGTGTGTTAGTTTAACAATGAATTAATTAATTAATGGATTTAATGTTCAGATTTTGTATATATCTTATAAAATTAGTCCCCTATATTTGTACAAAAAAAGAGAAATGTTCTTTTCATATTGAAATCTTAAATGTCACATTACATGAAAACTAGAAGGTTTTTACTAAACACATTCAGGTTAGCTGAATATGCACAGCCTGATTACAAAAACAGTGATAGAAAATAATAAAAACTGATAAGGTCTACCCAGAATATGACAGTTGATTATTGATTACCTTCATTCATTCTTGATTACCTTAATAGTGCCTTGACCCTAATGTTTAAACAATGCAATGTTACAGGGACATAGCGTTCAAATTGGAACACCTGTTTAATGCAATTTCGACGTCTATGATTTTGGATCGCCATAATTTGTATAATACAAAAAGTACGTTTTTATTATTAGGAGATTAATTTTATGACAGTTGTACAAAATTAACAGTATGTTTCAAACCATTGACGAAAAAATATTTTCTAAAAACACCTATCGATAGACATAAAAATCGATAAGCGATTTCAGACATATGCTAAATTAAATGTTTTTCTTATTTCCATGCCTTAAATTAAGTTTTGTAATATTGGCCACTCCTTAAGAAGCACCCTGTATATTATTTTAGCCTTAATGGCTAAAAGGTTAAAAATGAAGCAAAATTATCGTTAGCTCTTATTTCAGTGTGACGAGTTCCAACACATGTTTGGTGGAAAAATTTATGGTTCCAACCAATTATATTTCATACGTAAAAGTCAAGTTTACCTTGTTGCCACGATTAAAAATGTATACGTACATGGGCTGATAAGCCAACGTTAGTCAAAAAGAATCTACCCTTATCCCTTGTAATCTTCTTCCAGTCTGTTAATTCCCGATTCCTTATTGGTGGCGTTTATATTATTTCCCCAATCAATAAAATATATACATAAGTAGGTATGAAAGTTTTCTTTGGGCACTAAGCGCCTTCGTCCATTCATAATAATTTACTTCTGTTATAAAGTATTTCCGTCACCATAGCAACGTTTGCATTGCTATAACCGATCAAGAAAGTGTATATTGCTGGTATTTTATTAAGTGTAAAATACACATATGTGTCAAACTAAACCTTTTTAGGACATTGGGAAGTAGAAAAAAATATTTTCATGGGATTACACCCCTTTCTAAATCCCTGTTTGTAGTAGGTCTTGATGAAAATGCTTTTTTCCCTTTAAAGAGGCGTGCTTGAGTCAAATGTAATTTTCTAAGCCATCGAGAAATTGGCTACTAGAAGAAAGAGAAGTAAGATAAACAAAGAAAAGCATTTAAAAAAGATGGAAAGATTGGATAGGGCAAAGGGAGAAGAATTTGTTACCCACAAAGGTTATTTAGTGGAAGCTAGGAAAAATGGTTCAGACTGTGGTTGCAAAAAAAAGTGCATGGTAGGTACAGTTATTTAAGGGTTCAACCATATTTCAAACCGTTTGCGTGGTTGATGTTTATAACGCCTTATTTGTCTGTGAATAACTCTGTTTCAAAATTCATTTTTGTAGGACATTGGACAGGTTAAAATAGAAATATAGCAATTCTAGGAGTTGCAACTCCATTTTATCCTTATGGGTGGTTAATCTCCATGCAAGTGCAATTTTTATTAAAAATAATTTTTATTTATAATCAATCTTTTTTAAAAAAAACCATGAAGCTTGGATGTGTTCAATTTAATCATCTTTCTATGACATTGACAGAAGTCAAACTGAAATATCGTTCTTTTAGGAGTAGCAATCGCATTTCAACCCCTATGGATATTTCATATTTATTAAAATGTTTTAGTTTTTCTATTTAAGTAATGAAGTATGCATGTGCCAAATTATACTTTCTGTGGCATCTAAAAGTTGGAGAATTAATGATAATATTACTTAATTCTGCTTTGAAGTGTTGCTAATTTTATTCCTTCAAAAGTGTAGTTAAGAATATAAGGGTTACAGTATCTTTTTTACCGTTGGTATAGGCCACATGTTCGATTTAAAACCATGACAAGAATAAAAAATTGTTATTTTATTACACATATGAAAGCAAAACTACTAAGTAGGTAAAGAAATATCTGTATTGAAAGTAAAACATTTATTGTTGTTCTACCAGTGCCCAAAATCTGTATTTGGAGATTGGAATATCCCTGAACAGCTACTAATTTACTCTGCTCTTTTTTTAGGACACATAGTTCAACAAGCTACTCGAAAATCCGGCATCAAGATATCATGTCAGAAAATCTATTTCACTCCATTTAATACAGCGTTAGTGAATCTACAGAGAACATCAATCTTGGGTATTCAATCCTTGCACTCTTCTCACTTTATCATAAAGTTTCTTATCAAGTTAAAAGGCTGTCGAATGCATCCATCTGTTTCCTTCCCAGATATTGCATTGGGGTAGTGATGAACTTTCTTCATACATATTAAATGCATTTTGTATGGTAAAGTTTTTAAACAATAATATCACTAAAATATTGGTTTAAGCATGATTTTAAGTAAAATAACGAACGATTAAAATGTCCTAAATTCAAATTGTCTTTTACCAATGCCCATTGCTATGTTGCTACTTTTAAAGCAGATGTTTAATAAAAAGGTAGATAGTATAAAAATAATCATGTTATTAATATGGATAGAAAATAGTAAAATTTCTTTTATAATGAAACAGATTCATAATCCTATTTAGATTTCTAAATATTAGGAGTACTAAAAGTTTAATAAGATATTATACTTCTCGTTTGATTTATAATATACTTTTTATACATTTCGTATGAATTGAGTTGATTGAAGGACTTTTGATATGTCCAGTAATAGTTAGTGTTGAAATAGTTTTGCTGTGCTTAACATTGTTGTGCATCAGTATACTCAGTTTGCAGGTAACTGTGCAGACATTGTCACAGAACTGTGCTAAGTGTACGTGGTATTGGGATATTTTTCGTTGTAAATATACCAGAATTCACCTTATATTTTCTTTTAATTGGCTTGAAATGGCTTAGTAGCTAAAACTAAAAACAATGAGAAAGAAATGTGGAAAGGAAACGAAAACCAGTACATTTGTTGTTTCTAAACAAACTTATAAAAAAAAAAATATAAAACTTATATTTGATTAAGTTGTAAATATAGTGTAAATAATGAATGATGCAAATAGGTATTGGTTACGTTCTTAAGAAGCGTTCATATAGATTTATATGAATAGTTATTATATCATACATCATTTAATCATTAAAAATGTACATCCAGTTTAAACCTTTTTTGCAATATAGCATAGATATATGTATAACAATTTATAGCTAACAAGAAGTACCCTGCAGCTATCAGAGCCCAATATTCAGTAACAGAGAGCTCCAGGTAGCGGACACTCCAATTTTAAGAGCTTATATTCCGGGAGCTGCAATGGAACAAATATTCCTAGAAGATGAACAATTCTGCAGATGAAAAGTTATACAGGGCTGCAATTTTTCAGAGGCCACAAGCTTCCAGAAGTTGAGAAAACCTAGAAGTCGGAAATCGCCTTAAACAAAAGGCAAGAAGGCGAAAACTGTTAGATGTTTGGTGGAATTTAGGAGTCTTAAGAGTCTATTTAGATCAATTGCTGAATGAATTTATCAACGCTTAGTTAGTGGTTTTCTACAGGATGTGGTTACTAAAGCGAAACAGCTCCACTAAAGCATAGGAACTGGGCTAAAATAATAGTAATAAATACCACCACTGTTCAGGTAACAGCGGAGTTCCGACAGTCATCTAATATTTGTTTATAAATTAAACTGTTCAATAACTTGTTAATTAGGAATTAAATAATTCACTAGTCACTAGAGTCAGTCATTTAATTTTAAACGGTAACAGGTGTTTAATTTATGCAAACAATTCCATGAACAATTTACAAGAATTATCTACTAGTCTCTGCATTATCTACAGTAGATGCATTATCTCAGGAAGGTTGAGTTGTGAGAGCGTGTGCTTTTAGTCTCAATAGTTTATTCATAAGAACTCAATAGCTGACAATTAGAATGCTCGAATATTCAACTCGATTCAATCAAGGAGGTTTACTCTGTGTTTCTTTATAATTTATTGACTACAAGTTAGATTGCTATAGTTATACGTACAAATTAAATGATAAACTTTTTTGCTATAAGACAAAAATATTATTATGCAATAAACCGTGCAGTATCAGTAAATATTATCGATAAATGCTTGCAATTAATACAATACTTCCCAAAAGAGCAGACCTTTGTATGTCATTCTCCTTTAAAATTTATTTTATAATAAAACTATATATTTTTTGCATATGCCGTTTAGCGAGAATATTCTGGGAAGATCGGGTATAAATTTAGTGTGACCTTTTGTGGATTGTATGATAATTTTTTCAACTAAATGATTTTAATAAAGAAAAAAGCTTAAACAAATAAATATTTTTAAATGCTTATACGAATATTGGTATAAACTGTGTTAAATATCGTGACAACTAGATTAAAAATTATTGCTTTGACTTGTGTGACTCAAAACAGAAAACGACCAATAAAGTCACTTTGGTAAATTAATCATTATTTTAGTTTAGTTAAAAATTAAATCAATTTATTTGGGTAAGCTGCTGAAGTAAACATGAAAAATGTAAAATTTTTAATGATTTTATTAATATGTTTGTGCTAGCTTTTACCAACCACGTTAATAGATATTTAATGCAAAGTTAACTGTTACCACAGTTTACAGTGTAGAATGTAAATTTATGATAATTCCTTCCAAACGAAGGTTAATGTAATGAGGACGCAATGCGATCCCTCAACGTAACATATCGGCCTACAAAAATAATTTAAATAATTTTAAATGTACAATCAAGCTTAAATCATTGAAATAAAAAATGTAAATTAAATTTTTTTTACAATGAAAATGCAAACTTTAATACAGTAATGAAATGTGGTGAACCTATGTGCACTCGTTTGTGTGAATATTAATACCAAAAATGTTTCTCGTTCCATGATTCTCTAGTCAGCCTTTTATTAGTATCAGCTGAGAGAAGTGTAGGTAATTCCAACATACGAGCTCGTAACAATACTAGAGAGATAATCAATTTCATTACCTAACTGATGGTAAAACTGGTTTGAAATATGAATTTAGGTAAATTACTTTTTAGATCACTATAGGACTTTAGTAAGATGGAAAAAGTTTTTATATATTTAGTGATATTTCAAGTAACCAACGCAAGGTATACGTATTATTCGATAGTAACTTGATAAAGTTTTCAGTAATGTAACAAGAAAGTAATATTATAACATATAATATTTATTCATCTTTATTCATAATATCATTCAAAACTGATGGATCGTCCGTGCAATTTCACACTTAACTTAATACAAATAGTTAAGAGTATATTTGTTGTAGTAGTATAGTTTTTTAAATATTGTAATACACAATAAAAAAACGAAACTAATTACTCACTGGCAAGATAAGTCTACTCAATTTTGTCATAAAAAGTATTCAAAAAACAAGGAAATGTATAACTAGTATAAAATCAAAATTAGGCACCCATAAATTAGGTGGTCTAGTTAATTATGTTTGTTAAAGGAAAAACTATTAATGTTTTTTAGATATAATAAAACTGCATTATAAAAACGATATATATATATATATATATATATATATATATATATATATATATCGGAAAATTGCTCATATTTGAGTTACTAAACAAACTAAATGCATGATTTAGAAGTAGTTAGATGTACAATACAGAAAAGATGCTGGTGTTTGATGGAAACCTATTACAATAAAATCTTAATTTAAATTCTTATTTTAATGTAAATTGCGTTTTTATGCCATTGTTCAGTTATAAAAAAAATATCAGTATTTGCACGTTTCGAGATCTGTAATGTGATCTCTTCCTCAGGTGTATAACTATCCTGACACACAACTAAAACCTTGGTTAAAATAAACCAATCGTATCCTAGCGGTGTGACACGCGTAAGCCAGGAATCAAAGCAACCATGTTGTGTGTCAACTCCAGCAGCATTTGGGTATATTTGAACCCTTTTCTTTCCCTAATTTTCTTCCTTCTGTTTAAAAAAAATATTTTGTATCTATTAAAACCTCCCTTCACCTGAATAAGAGGATAGAGTACAATCTTCGAAACGTTGTGTTATATCTCTTATAAAATATAACAATGGCAAATTTCCGAATTCCTGTTATCTAAGACGTGCACTTGAAACTAAAGAATACATGTCAAAATAGGTCTGTGCAAAATGACCATCCACAGAGAATCCACTCTACTCTCATTGCGAAAAAGATATAACTTTATTACTGATTAGAGTACACTAGGTTTATATAACGAAATGGGAGTAGAAAATGTTATTTTTTAAATAAAATAACTAACTAAAAGTCTGTTGATTTCTTTAATCTTCTTTCTGAAATGTTTTTAAAGTATTTTAATATTAATATAATTAACACACACAAGCTTATTAGGCAAAAACCAGTAATTGGAGTGTATCGGGTTAACAGACGTAATATTATATTTACACTGGTTGTGGTGAAACAATGCATGTATTGCATGCTCTCACAAATATCGAGACCGGTAGCGTTTGTATTGTTACCGCAGAAGAGATCAATTTAATGTAACATTTAAACAATACACATATTAGTTTAGTTATTCTTTTAGATACAAAATTGGCTTTAATTATTAAATAGACTTCTATGGTTATTAGTACACTACTATCTATACCTAGAGCCTAATGAAGGAAAATTATTGTAGACTTTGCAAGCAATACGTATGTACGTTATTTTTATACAAAGTTTTGGCTGAAAATGAGGAAGCGCCATCCAACCGTTCCCACACGTTCAGATAAGAAATTTTCAGATGATAGGATACTTTCAGTGAGACATTTCTCTCACGTTGGTATAGTGTATAGTGTATATGGTATAAGTTTTATTGAAACATCTTTTATATTTATGAACATGTAAACTTTTAGTCTATGTTTTCGCATTTGTTTACTGGAGAAATATATATTTGAATTGGTTTCATGAGCCACCTGCAAAACATTTAAAGTGTTATATGTCACTTGTGGCTTTGGTGTTATTGAAATAATTTTAAGATTTTCGATTACTTAATACTAAGGAAAATGCAGATTACTCGTAAATAATGTTAAATTGTAGGCCCGCCTTTAAAATATGGGCTCGTGTTAATGGACTATATATAATTTCAGGCTCAGTCGGAAAAAAGGTAGATTTCATGTGGTAATCATCTCTAAATGTCATATTAAAGGTGCATTATGACTTTAGAAGTTTAATTAACCCGTTAATTTATATTATTAAAATAGTAACACTTTCAAAAATTTAGCAAATCCTAAAAATTAAAAATCTTCACAGATAAAAAATGATGTAAGCATATAAATATTTTGTATAATCAAGGATTTGATTTGTATAATCAACCCAAAATTGTATTTTTAAAAACGTTGACTTACAACTGTTAAATTAAATAATTCTAAAACTTTTAACAACCGCCATATCGAAACCTTAAAATTTATCAAAAAAATAAGCAAGAATAGTTGTTGCTTAAAATTGCTTATTAATTTTTAATATCTGTTTTTATTTTGTGAAATACGCAACATAAAAATTTTTCATAAATGCGAATGACCACCATCTTGAAACGTTTTTTGGTTAGTACTGGCTAACCAACTCAACCACGCTATCTGTAAATTGAACATTCTAAATTTTCATACACAATTTTATATTTTTTAATATACTCTGGTAATTAAGCTGAGGGAAGGATCTTTTATGCGTTTATGGAGACAAAACCTGTTTGTTTCTCCCATAACCATAAAACTGAAGCCGCCAGAACCCAGGTAAGCGTACAAACATTAACCCAGTGTATGTGACAGGCCTGGCAGTGTTGGGGATATTGGAGGTTGTAAATATACCGCAAACTGTCTCTACCTTTCTGTTGGTAAACTGAACATTATTTAATATTAAACAAACTAAGACAATTATAAAAATAAAATAAAATAAAATAAAATAAAATGTTACCTGAGAGATGTAACATGTATAATCACTTAAATCATTTATTTACATATAAAAGTATCTTACACAATCCTCATAAATGTAAACAGCGAACAGAGGGATTAATATCTAGAATTAATGAATATGATATAATAGTTTTAATAACATGTGTTGTTTAAAATAATATACTAAACAGCTAATAATGCTCTCAACTGCCACCTTATCATTTGTTTATGTTTTCTGAAATGCATCAGTTTTCAAAGTTTATTAAAAAGTTTAGGTTAATTTATTTAGGAGATTTGTTTTATTACATTTTAATACACTTGTTTAACAGCCATGAAAAAACATTTTAATCCTGATAGATTTGATGTAGCGTATTCACGGTATTCGTTTACTTTTCTCTGCCGTGATATGAATTCAGCTACTGTTATCGAAACACTTTTTGCACTTTTTGGTATGCCCTTATTTATTCATTCAGATCGGGTAAGATCACTGATATCAGAAGAACTAAAGTATTTTTTTTTTCAAACTACTACATCAGTCACTCTTCTGCATATCTAGAGGAAACGGGCAAGTAGAAAATTTCAACGGAAACGTTTCGAAGAGCATTTTACTGGGAAAGTGTTCTTTCTGAAGCGCTTCATTCAATCAGATTCTTATTATACACCTAAACTAGTGCAACACCACATAAATTTATGTTTGAACATCCTAGAAGACCACATTACGGAGGTTCCATTCCAAGCTGGCTGTCTCAACCTGGACCAGTGCTTTTACGCAACCAGAAGAAGTCAAGCAGGTATGTGTAAACCAACATTAAATAAAAAATAAGACTGAAATAAGATAATATACTTATTCTAATCTTTCGTTGTAATTTAAAATTTTAGTATTATGGGATACAATATTGTTTTGTTTTGTACGAGAACTTTCAGGTGAGCCGGAAGGGCTCTTTCGGGAAAGATAGATAGATTTTGTGACAAATTAAATGTTATTAATTTTTTATGAGATTGATGTGTACTTAATATCTCAAAATACGTTCTAGATACAATAGTATTGTTCATAACAAAACCCCCATGGAAGATGACATGTGTAGTAAATGGTGGCTCAGAAAAAAACCATTTTAAGCCTCGAACTTAGTGAAATTTAAAATTATAAATATTATTAAGTAGACCTAAATACTATACAAAGCTATCATGTTAAATAATACCTATTCTCTTCACATTTCATAAGCTCCAAGCAATGTCGCATTGTAAAACAAAATCGTCTTTTTAATGATTTGAAGAAATTGACACTGCTTTTCCATAATTAAATAGTTTTCAACGTGCCTTGTCTTAATTTAATTAAATTCAATTCAATTGGTATTTATTTTTATTAGTACATTTTATACAGACTGTATTTTGCAATCAATAGAAATTATCTCACGTACTAAATTCTCTGTAAGTTGGTTTCTATGCTCAGGTCTGCAAGTAACGTTAGTCGTTTGTCAGTATTGGAAAACCAGGGCCTGCCACTGACGACAGGAAACGTCCTCGTTTATTGAAATATAGCTGAAGACTCTCCATCAATATTGGTCTCCGAATAATCACACTGATTCTTTACTACTTAAATGTATGTGAATTGTTGATATGTAATTGATATTCAAATACATCTGAGTATAATAGCTAGTAAATGCCATAAAGTATGCAAATGAGACAAACAACACTGAATGTATAATTAATTATTTTATTTTAGAGAGGTTTGAAGGGACATTTATACTTATAGAACGTTATCATGCGATTTTCCATATGAATTCGTCATATAAATTTTGCATTTTTATCCATAAATTGTACCAAATCTATAGTCAGTTTTTTAAAACCACGTTGTAAATTTGTTTCAGATAGTTTGAAAATATCTGAGGAAAATAGAATTTTCATAATAATAAACATACTTAATGGGGAAATCGTTTATTGCCTGATCTCTCAAGATGGTAGTTGAATGTATCATCCATTAACGTGTTTTTCTGCAGGATATCTCGAAAAAGACTTGACTGACAGTTTTTTTTAATGTTGCACGAAACTTAATTTCTAGATAGGTGAAGACGAGGTCGAGTATTTTGCATGTTCCTCCTTAGTATACTCTTTCCACTACTATCCAGTCCAGCATTAACGTATCTTATTACTACATGTGGTCTGGCGTTCTTCCTAGTATTAGTAGAGAAAGAATAGCAAAGTTGCTGCTAGCAATTGTAGTTTACTTAGATTACTATGGATGTATTGGAGACCACTAACACACTACATTAGATATAAAATATTGTGAAGATATGTGTACGATGAGCAGACCAACAAGTTGGAATGGAACACCAGAAGGACGGCACCGGGAGATATAGGGCAGTTGAATTCAAATCTCATATTCTTTATTTCCCAGTTTTGAAACGCCAATTACATAGCAGCATCAATAGTATAGTTACAAAAATAATTTAACATGCAAGAACGTCAATTTAAACATTCAAATCACTGTAGCAAGACATTCCAACTTAAAACAAATTAGACATACATACTGAACTTACATTATTTCAGCAATAAATAATAATTGTGGGTAAATTGATCAAACAAGTCAACTAACATGATTAAACGTTTATGCTTAAAAAATGAAAATGGCGTAAGTGAAACCATACATCAGATTTACTGAACATAATTTAGAAATATAATGTTTACGTTTTGTGTAACAAACTCAAATATATAATATTATTTTTTGCTCCCATTACTCATGTAACAGTTAAGTGTTTAATCTTGTCTTTGTTTTAGCAAAGTACTAATTTTTGCAAATTTGCTTACAAATCTATGTTTACTTTTAAACAATAAATAAGTTATATCTATTTCAAACACTTCCAGTTGCTTATATTTTGACACACATCAAGAATGGGTAAAGAGCACACTTTGTAAAGATTTACATAACTAAATGATGTAATTAACGGGGCTTTGTGGTGAGTAAATTGAGCCTTTAACAGGCCAGTGCAGAGTTAGCTTTCCATTGCTTTGTTCTAATGTCATAACAAGTTAATTAAACAATATATTGTATTCAATTGGACAAAGATTATTATACATACAATGATCATTATACATAATATGATCACTCCTCTTTGATAATTATTTTTTCGCTACCTACAGATAAGTTTTTATAATATAAAAAAAAAAAATTATGGTTGCCTGTAAAGTCGGTTTTACGGGCGAAGATTTTACGTGACAACATCTTTTTCTCGGTAGAAATATTTATTGATATGAATATTATTAAATTGCACAATAGGAACAAGGAATTGAATGAAAATAAGAATTGCACAAATTTTAACTATAGAAATATATTTTGTTTACTAAAACATTGTACATAATTTGAAATTAATTAAAATTTGTTATTGTAAATGGTAAAGTTAAATAAAACATTTACTAAAATTGGAATTTGAAATTCTTGCTAAACACAGTTAAATTCTAACTCCGCGCGAGGTGATTGGTCGGTTTAGTTCGTTTGTTTGGTCGCACTGTTATGACAGGTTAGAGGTTATAATTTGTTATTTTAAATGTTTGACTAGCAATACGCGCTGTTTCTTCTCAATCGACTGAATTACGATTGATTGCAGAGTGATTTAAACTAATAATTTACTTAACACTATCAACATTTGTCAATAGTATGACATAACCTATAAACTCAGTTTCTCAACTTTTTGTGTCAATCTAACAATTAATCAATCAATCATAGTTTACGATAATGAAATATCAGTGTACAATTAATTATTTACCTTTATTGTTGTAGTTGTTGTAAATGACGAATCTAAGCACTCCACATTTTCACGAATAAACATAGTTATCTGCTTTATCCCGTGCGGCGGACCCACAGTTATCTGCTTTATCCCGTGCGGATCCCGTGCGGCGGACCCACTGGACGGGCATCGTAACGTTACCGGGCGTTACACTTTTTCATGAGTGACTCCGAGCCGCAACCTAATTTAAGACGTTGTCACGTCAATAAATAAGATCTAATATGTAGGTAGCAAAATTAAATTAATTATAATATACAAACAAAATAACTTCATACAATATCTTGTTGAATGTATTATTAACCTACTCTATTCACTTTGTCCTGTATAGCATATACGGCAATACATCATATATAGCATTTCATTTTTAAACCATTAATTCTGCTTCTTGTATTAATCTAGATTAATATATGATTTGATTAATGCATGTGCTTAACATGCGTAGTTCATATGAGCTTATCTTTATAATTTACCTCTTTAAATAGAAATAAACAGTCTGTTACTCAATGACTCATGATTTGTCTTGATTAAAAAGTTCTTGAACAACAATATTTATTCTAATTCCGGAATGTCCATTATTTTGTTGTTTACGATTGCCCTATTTATTTGTTTCGTTCATGATAAATGTGAGATATTGTACAAAACACGTAATTTCCTATGTATAAGGTGTAATACTACAATATTAAATACGATGATAGGAAGTTGGAATAGGTATATCCATTTATAGGGTGGAAGGACAGTTTTTTTTATATTTCTACGTAATTGTAAGTGAATAATCAATGATAGAATAGGGAGGTGGAATAAAAATAAAAATAATTATTGGCACTTTTATATTTAAATATGTTAATAATGTTTTAATTAGAAAGACTTGTTCTTTTTATAACTAACATTTCAATGTGACTTGATCTCGAGATTTTTATAGATTACCTTGTTGCAGAATGAAGAATAAATAAAGAAACTTAAAGTATACTATTTTTGCTCTAAAAAAAGGTTTCACAAGCTTAAGGCTAAACAGAATTTTTGATTGGGTTTAGTATGCTTTTAAGTATATTTATAAATACTTTACAGTATTTATAATTGCCTTCAATAACAATAATTTATTTTGGGATTATTGACTTTACTGTGGGTTATTCCTATAGTTATAACTTAACATAAACAGGATGACGTAGGAAAATGTTATATAATTTGAATATTAAATGCAGTGTTTAGACTTTTTATTTAATATAATCATCGGTGAGTTCAAAGTATTATTTTGTTGAGGAGTACTGTAATGAATTGAAAGGTGATTCCATATGTTAAAAACATGATATTGGTGGTAATAAATCTTGTGTTAAGTTTAATAAGGGAATGAAATAATAAAATTCCAGTCATGCCTTAGAAAATAAAGTATAGCGTAGTTATTATGGTTTAAAGATCAGTGGTAGACTGTTTTAGAGAATGTTTGATGAAGCAAAGTTCCTTTGAAGACACCTTTGATTGAAGATAATTTTCAGGAAATACTTAAAAGTATTAAATAGAAAATGAAAGTACCTTTTGTGTTGTAAATAAAAAAATAATAAATTAAATATGATAGGAATTTGTAATATTTATTTTTTTCAATATTTGGGCAACATTAATAGAAAAAACACGAGAGAATTTTACGTAGTTTAAATATTACATTTACGAGAAATTTGATTAATCAGTCTAAAATGAGTAGTGCATTCAGGGTATAATTTTGTTGTGGAGTATTAAAATGTAGGGAAAAGGTGATTTTATTTCTTAAAGTACAATATGACGTAAGACCGTTTTATATTACATAAAATAATGGGATACAATTATTTAATAACTACAGACACTCCGCTGCCATACGTATTTCGGTGTGGATTCTGTCTGCCTGTCTATTTGCCTGTTTGTCTATCTGCCTGCCTGTATATCTGTCGGTTTGTCTATACATTCTTTAAGAATGAGTTTGTATCAACTGTGTAGTCTTTTATGCACTGACTGGCTGAGTAATGACGTTAAATCTCATTTTACTATTATCGGCTGTATTGATTCACAATTCATACGTCAAAACCTACAATAAAATAACTGGAAAATAAATATAAAATATATCAGTATAATTTCTCAAGCAGTAGTTGAGTACTTTCGATTTTAAAATTAAACTCTTATGTACACGTTGAGTAATATACGATGTGGTAGCCAAGTCCTTACATTCTTCATATTAATATACACTCATGTAGATACACTACTTAGTTATCTCTGGCATTTTATAAAATATCGTATATAAACCTATTAAAGTTTTTTTATTAGAATAGAAAAATTTTATCTATGATAGATAATTTGTACTTTATTACGATAAGAAAGGTGGATACTCGAGAAAAACAAAAGCAAAAATTTATCAGCACACATTACTGCAGATAAATAAGATAGTATTTTTATACAAACTCTATTGCCTTGACCTATATTGTTTTTCGATAGCTTAGTGTTTACTTCAACAATGTTTTACTGCTGCTGTCCAGTTTAATTATCTTTGATGACATTATATGTTCGTTTGTTTCACTTTACGGGGCCCTGTTTTCAAATACACATCTTAAAGAACCAAATTGAAAAGTATAAAAATCACTGTATTTAATGTACTTGTATCACAAAAAATATGTTGTTCTGTATTTAGTTATTTTATTGTGATATTTACATAAGCTTTTGGATATTGTTCCATTGACCAAGAAGAGGACTAAAACTAAACGTATAAAATCTCTCTTCGTTTACCATCTGTCTGTATGTACTGTATGTGTTTTTTTATTTAAAAACTTATAAGTTAATAAACTAATTGCAACCGAACTTTAGTAAACTCTGTATATGGACAGAATCTGTCAATAAAAATGTTTTGTAGAATTTGGATACAAAAGTTGAAAATTGTTTATGTTATAAGAATTATCATATGGTACTTTAAAAAGTGCTCATTTTAAATAAGTATAAAAAATCTTTGTTAATAATTTATTAACAAATTAAATGACACATTATATGTTCAAATTGAGTAACAATACCTGGCCTGAATGCGACATTTCAAGGAAAAGTTTGCCATACATAAGACGCTAGGAGAATTATCAAAGTAAATGAGTGCCTTGAAAATGTAAATGAAACGGGGAAAAACAGTTGGCTTATAGTATTATGTTAGAATGTAGGCTAGTGTATTCTAAAAATAGACTATCTGTGTTATATGGTTAAAGAATATCAGGTGAGGTAAAGTAAAAGAACTAAATTATGTTAATAAATGCTTGACAGAATACGGGTATTAAAGGAGTTCCTGATAAAAATTAGTGAAAGTAAAATAGGGGGAGAAACAAAGATAGATATATTTTTAAAACATACGGTACTATATCATCCAATCAAAATATAAAATTTGAACCAATCCAAAACATAAACGTAGTAAAGTAGGGATTAATATTATTTGTAACCAAACTAAAGAAGAGGAGTACCAATGAAATCTCAATTGGTAATTTATGTTTACTATTTAATTGAATTCGAATGTGTGGTGGTATTTTTTATAAAGTTTTTAAAAACTATGTGAAGGATACATTGTGATAAGCTAAGCGACCATAAGATTATTTAAATGTTAGAACACAAAACATCACCATTATAAAATAAAAGTTAAAATGAATATATATATAAAGTGCTATGAACTACTTAGGATCTAAATAATCCCTAATCTGTCTCAGATAGTTAATGCTTACAGCAGGACAGAGAAGCACTCGGACAACTGACAGAAAAACACAAAAAAGTTTAAAAGTAAGACAGTAAAAAGAAAGATAAACAGACAGACAAGTCAACAGAGGATTCAAATGTTATTATATGGCAGCGGGATGTCCTTAGTAGTTATTTAATTACAATAGTGACTTAGAAAATAAAGTATAGCAAAGTTATTTAAAGATTAAAGGTAATATGCAGTAGACTATTTTAATTGTTGATGAAACAAAGTTCCTTTGAATTGTGCTTAGAATTAACAGAATTGAAGCATTATGGTCAAGAGGATAGTTACATCATGAAATTAACAAATTTGTTGCTGAAATCGTTATAGATATGTATTCATGGTAGGTATTATAATGAAATATTGGAGAGAAATTAGATAAATGTTGTTGGTACTTATAAAAAACAGTATCATTTTAAATTAATGGTCCTTCTTTAAACTTAAATCTAAAATAGATTGGAATATCTTTCAGTGACTGTAACTTATTAATTACAGTCACTGGATCAATTTGAAAGTCATTTAAAAAGAATATGCTCATGGTGTCATTTTTATAAATGAATTGGCGAGCGAAGCCACCGGTAACTGTTAGCTAAATTACAAAAATGAATACATAAGTAAAATTTCACATATGCGTACGTGTCTTTTGCCTAATTATGATTTAAATTGGTAACAGTAATTCCAATCTCACCATTATTGGTTGATAGTCTAATAATTAATTTATGATTGTTTTTAATGTTATGTATAAAATTAATAATGCTTGAGGTCCTTAACAATAAATAAAAATTGTACATGCTAAAATTTAACGTTTTGTTAAATTCTTTTCATTCGATTAAAAAGTAAATAAATCTAAAGAATTAAACATTTTTTTTGCATAGATTTGATATTCGATTTAAAATCATAAAATGTATTAAAACCATTGTATGATACATGTAGGAGCAAACAGCGAAGTAGATAGAGAAATATCTGAAATGAAATGGAAACATTTATTGTTGTTCTACCAGTGCCAGGAATCTGTATTTGGAGATTGGAAAAGCCACTGAGTATCTATTGATCTACTCTACTCTTTTTATTACGATACATATATCGTAAGCAAGCTATATCTCGTATACAGATATAATGATGCAAATCCAACTCCACTTCAATTAATAGCCTACAGCATCAGTATACCGACAGAGAACACCAATCTTGGATATTCAATCTTCGGCCCTCCCCCTCTCATCCTTTCATACAGTTTCTTACAAAGTTAAATGTCGAAACCCACTTTTTTCTCGAACTAAAATAGTAAAGAAACCGTCTTCATATACAGTATTTTAAATGCATTTTGTATGGTATCATTTGTAATATGACAACATTTTAATTTACATACGATCTAAAGAAAAACAAGGAATGATTCCTCCTCAATTAAATTTATAAAACAGTTGTCACAATAAATATAAAAATACGTAAGCTGAATTTTTTCGTGGATTATTTACTATTTTGTACACTTATATAAATGTTAAACATACAAAACATATATATATATATATATATATATATATATATATATATATATATATATCATTAGTATTTGATCTAAGACGGGGTTCCTGAGACTCTACATCACACACGTCATAGGGTTTAGAGCTAGTTTTTGATTCAACCATGTGTACTGTAGAGTTTTCGTCTTTTCAAAATGTTAGATAACAATGGTTATTACTTTAACAGCTATCGAAGCAGAAGTTTGTTTTATCATATAGATTTTATTTTATTAATTGGCTTTTCTACGAATTTTTAAATAATCATTAGGACCGGATAATGTGGAAAAAGTTGCGAGGCCTGTATTTTTGATAGGATAAGGAAGGCTTGTTTGATGCCTCAAAATTACTTGAAAACCATATGACAAAGATTTTAGTCTAGCAATTTAGTTTTTACAATAATAGGAAAATCTCTTGATGTAAATTCAATCCAAACTTATAGACTTAACATTTACCACGAAGCTTAATTTTTTTATATAAGAGACATTAAGTTTTATGCGGTGCATGAGATACAGTATGGCTAAGCATTAGTGAGGATTTTTACATTGACCGCAAGATCCTTAACGGTGACCATCATGGCAACGAAAAACTGCAGAATAAATAAAATGATAAAAAAGTGAATGAAATCGTTGCAATTCCACATTTGAAAAAGAGACACGTCTAGCTAAATATTTAAAATGTTGAATACAATTTCAGCCAGGCTGTTACGCGACACGTTGTTTAATACATAGACTTACCTTGTATATTGAATGGATTTATGTAGTGAGAGTTTTTATTAATGTGGGTAAAACATGGCAGATTAAAATGAAGTAGCTCTACAAACGAATAAACGGTGAGAAAAATAATAGCAGTAAATAAAATTACTGCTTTGGTACTGACAGAATTCAGACAGACATGTAACACTAATTTATAATTTAATTTGTTTAGTTAATTTGTTAATTGTATATTAAATAATTCACTATTCATTAGACTCAGTCACTGTATTATAAACAGTAGCAGGCTAAGTGGGTTATTAATTACTGTAAACGATTCCACGAACAGTTCACAGAAAGTAGCCATTAGTCTCTATCGTAGAACCACTATCTCACGGAGGTGAGTTGTGAGAGCGAATGTTTTCAGTCTCAATGGCTTATTCATCAGGTCTGAAAAGTTAATAATTATAATTTTCAAACCGTCAACTCTACCTTATCAAGAAGCTTTACTCTGGGTTTCTTTATAAGTTATTAACGCCAATTTAGATTGGTATAAGTATACAAATTAAATAAATTAAACTTTTTGCTATAAGACTTGTAAAAAACTGTGTAGTCTCATTACTCATTACGCATAATGTTAGCAGTTATATAACTTCTCTATAAAGCGGATCTGAGACATAATTCTTATGTCAAAATTTTATAAAAATTCAAATGTCAATCCAATTGAGTTTTTTCATTTCAATCGTATTCTTCATATCCCAAAAGAATATTTCATAGTCGTCAAACGAAAATATTCCGGGAAGATCGGGTATACATTTAGTTTGGCCTTTTGTAGCTTTTATAATGAGCATTTTTCAGACTAAATTTTATTAACCCTAGAACTGTTAATCGACAAAATTTTGTCGGTCAATGCCGCTTCTGTGGTGTTAAACGTCAAAATTTTATCGGTCAAACATTCCCTCGTATAATTACTTTTTACAATATACTCCGTAACGTATCGATATAATTCATGCACCATTGGATTCGGGAAGAAAAATGCTAGGGAACAGATGAGTTTTATTCCTCTTTGTATTATGGTTATGACGTAGCAAGCTTGTCATTTTGAACGTAAAAGAAAACGACGCAGTTTGTTGTGACTGCCATATTGCCGCTGCCGTTCTGTATCACTTTCGTGCCGAGCTGTGGATATTTGTAAGTTTTAATAGTTTTACGCGTGTTTTAGTGTCGTATTTAATGTGTAGTGTGTTGTTTGATGTTGTAGTAGTGTAAACATATATATTTTTAGAATAAATCAATTTCTATTTACTGAAATATGTTTGAGAAATTACCGGCTTTGTGTAGGCTATGGCAAAATGACTTGGCTAAAATTCATTTCACATAGTTTGTTATTGTTTTCACTTACTAAACGTTATTTATAGCACTCTTTTAGCTCCGAAGTAACTATTTATTTTTTGTAAATAGATATTTTTCACAATAAAATATATATTTCCTGTAATTTCTTTGGTTATATATATTAACTGTTTGGGTTATTCTATAATTTTTCCATATATTTAGTTATATTTATAGTTTTCTAACTACAAAATATTTCCTATTACTTATAAACCATAAATTTATAAATTTTGATATAGTACAAGCTTTAGAAACGATTTTATATTTTGCTGAATGAAAATTTTTTGCAAAATTTTTGAATAATGGCAAAATGCAACTTTTTTTACTTTTCAAAAAACAATTTATGGTAATTATTTCATTAGTACTGTATATTCTATTTTATTCTAAGTAAGAAAATATGCAATATAACATGTATTCATAGATAAATGTATTAGCAAAACTTGTTTTACCCAAGTCTTACGTGTACACCTGATTTTCAGAATTTATGCGCATCGCTGCTTTTTGTTCTATAGCTTTATGATGCTTTCATAAATGTGTATAATGTTTATGTTTTTCTGAAACTAGATACAATTTGACACAGAATGGCTATCTCACTTTTAAATATATCTCACTATAACTTCATTTGCTAGGTATGGTCCCCCCAAATTTAAGAAATATTTTTCTTAAATTTTATATTTGATTAAAAAAAGTGTTTATTAAAAAATTTTGTATGGTTAATTTTACAATATAGTATAATTATACGTTTAATCCTGAACACAAAAATATATACTTTTATTTATATTGCTTTTATTTTATATTTTTAATAATTTTAAAAAAAAAAAAACCTTGCACGAAGCTCCAAAACAGCCCGACACTACAGGATGAAAATGACCGCCAGTTCTAGGGTTAATAAAGATAAAGCTTAAATAAATATACTTTTTTAAATACTTATACGAATATTCTTACTTGTATAGACTCTTTCAAAATATCGTGTTAACCGGAGTGAGAAGTCAGTCTCTAATTGTAATACTCAGAGTAGAATAGGTCCATAAAATCTACTTTGCTCGCTTAATTATTGTTCCGTTTTTATTTAAATTTTAGTAAATAAGGTAAGTTGCTGAATCACAAAGACTAGGGAGAAAATGCAATCACAAAATATAAGTAAATTCTTTAACGTTTTATGTATATTGCTTATGTCAGTTTTTATCGTTACCAACCGCGCTAACAGATATTTCGTTAAAAGTTATAATTACTACTATTGCAGTGTGGGAGAACAATTAGCGATAATTTATACCAAACGAAGGTCAATGTAGTTAGGACAAATCGAGATCACTCAACGTAATATATGGGCTCAAACAAATAATTTAAATCAATGTCAAATGTACAACTAATTCATGTAAAGAAAAAATTTAAATAACTTTTATTATAACGAAAATACAACCGTCAATATAGAATTGAAATGTGGTGACTAATACACAGTTCTAACGTAACAGTACAGAATACCATTGTTGATCAGCTGTTATTCGTGCGTTACCAACTTAGAAATTAATAAAACAAAAAACTGCATTTCGATGATTAGTAAACAATAATGGGAAAATGTTTGCTTCATTTATTTTCGAACATTTGATGTAAATTTTTATAAAAAAAAATACAACGTAATAAAACATGATATTTTTATTTACAAACAAATTTATTTAACAGTTAATCTTGTTTTCTCAATTTATCTCATCATTAAGGAACAAACATTTTGTTTTTGTTTTATTTTAACTAAATACCGTACGGCATTTCTTTACAGCTAGTAATGTATTATACTGAATAAAATCGATTTTTTGGTACTTATTTCTGTTTATTTTAGACTTTGATTATATCAATTTTCTCAGAATTAAATTCTCTACAATTAATGTTTGTTGATTTTATGTATTTATTACCAATTTAACAAAGTTATTGTACATCAAACTTAAAAAAACATTGTTTCGTGCCCCAATTTTTTGCATTTAACCCTGAATCCCTCAAAAACTACTACAGGTACAGTTCTGAAACCTATTTTATTAGCTTTATCAGGTAAAAATACATAAGAATCCACGATATTTCTTACTTAATTAACCTTTCCAAAAGTTCAGTATGGCTTTATTTTACTCTTTACCCAGGAATCGAGGCGAAATCTTTCGCTAGCTGTAACACGCTAACGAAGCGTTTTCGGACCTATGTTTATATAACATTTTTTCATTATTTTTACTAGTACAATGTGCTGTAGAAGTGGGGGGAGAACTTCATGAATCACCCTGTATATATATATATATATATATATATATATATATATATATATATATGTAAGGTATTACATCTCTAGTGCTGTAACAAGCCCGAATGTTAGAATTACCTACATTTTTCTCAGCTATTACTGATAAAAGGCTGCTTGAGAACCATGGAACTCCAAAATTATGCTGTGTTCATAAATATATATATATATATATATATATATATATATATATATATATATATATATATATATATATATATATATATATATATATATATATTGATGGTAAAGCATGTAAAAAAATATAATTTAGGTAAATTATATTTTAGATAAGTATAGAACGTTAATAATACGGGGAAAAAATCTCAATACTTTCTGTCATATTTAAACTAAATAAAGCAAATTACTCTTATAATTTCATATAAACTTGATAAAGTTTTAATTTTGATGATAACAAAATTTGTTTAGTTTTAGGAATTAGTTTTCCGTTTATAAAATTCAACATTTAAACATTTTTAGCTACGTATTTTCCGGAACAACACAAGTTTCGTTGTTCTGTAAACGCTACAGCGGCAGTTTTATAGCCGTTCTAGGGAAGAGAACGACGTGGACGTGCTCTCAGCGGACACAACTCACATCTATCAGAGTGAATATTTCACACCCTGACACTATGAGGTACCGGAGCGGCACATTCTACAACCGTTATATGTATCTTTCTTTTGTTAGCTCCTTAACTATCTTATTCAACTAAAAGTATAACGGATACATTTTTTGACCAGTATAAGGGGTTTGATTTTTGTTTATGCAGATTTTACATTAATCCATAATTTTGCAGTAATAATAAATTACTAAAACTTTTTAATTTAGCAAAATGTTTGAAATTTGAAGTATAAACATGTGATAGTATAATTTGTCTATCTCTAATAGACTAATATGCGTGTTTGGTTTAAATAATTGAACGCTTATGATGATTCTCATTGTTGAAATATATAAACATTATTCATATTTTATTTTTAATTGTACTTTTGTTTATTATATACTTGAAAGTAATATTTCTCGTTAATTTTAGAGGTTCCACACGTGCTTCTGATTGCTCACTCCATGTAAAAACAGTTAAACCATTGACATTTATTTACTTTTCTAAGGTTTTATACACATCATTCGTAATCAATTACTTAATTTAAAATGATCTAATTGGGTGTATTCTGTTGTACTATTATGAGATCTGTTATGTTTTAAATTTTTATATTTCATGTAAATTATTTTTAAATAGTATTGTTTACCACATTTTTCGAAGTTTTATAAGCCACATGATCATAGTTAAGCAAAACTAATGTAGATAGATGAGCACTGATTGATGATTCTTTTGCACCAAACGGCCCTAGGTTTTTCGTCCCTAGCATTTGGGGGGTTTTAAGTTAACACAACCAAATGAAAATGAAAACAATGCAATAAAACCAATAGGTTTTAGTTTGAGTGAATTAACTCAGCAACTTTAAAAATAAAATGAACCATCCATCACATGTAGCAGCTGAGGTGACAGGACATATTAGTAATGTTGAGTAAGCGATGTTCACACCCATCAGTAAACGTGAAATTATTCTGCAACTTTAACAATACAACCAACCATCCGTCACATGTAGCAGCTGAGGTGACAGGACAGATTAGTAGTACTGTTGAGTGAACGATGTTCACACCCATCAGTAAAAGTGAAGCAATTCTGCAACTTTAACAATACAACCAACCATCCGTCACATGTAGCAGTTGAGGTGACAGGACATGTTAGTAATGTTGAGTGAACGATGTTCACACCCATCAGTAAAAGTGAAGCAATTCTGCAACTTTAACAATACAACCAACCATCCGTCAACATGTAGCAGCTGCGGTGACAGGACAGGTTAGTTGCAGGAAAGTAAAATTCTAATTTGAAGTCAAATACATTAAATTTGACATTTAACGTAATATAAAATTACGTGTCTAGTTGGTGAATATTAGATTATATAGTAAATATAAAGATATCCAAATTTATGAATTCATAAAGTACTAACTCACTGGTGATTTACAGTTTTGTCTTTTCATAACAAAAGAATGGTTTAGAGATAATGGAATGCACTATATAAAAACGAAAATAATTACTCACCGGTGACATTACTCAGTTTGTCATAAAATAGAATGGTTCAGTTTTGTGTTTTTTTAACAAACAAACTTTATGATTAAGAAGTAACGAGATGTACAGTATAGAAACCACGCTGCTGTTTGATAGAAACCTATTACATAGAGTGAAATGAAACAATCTTCTGGTAGAAAACAAAGCATTAAGCGAATGGACCTTATTGGCAAACCTTCATATACGTTTTTGTTTAAACTTTTTTACGATGGAAAGATTGTGAAAGCATCATAATAATTCCGCATATTTTCCATAGTTCAGTTATACAACAAGTTTTAACGAAATGAATATACATTTTATATTTATAGACACATACTATTTAATTCCATGGTTTTACATTCCATTTACTGAACATACATTTTTTATTTGGTTTCTTTACGTAAAAATTTAGTTTCTTGTAAAGTTAAGTTTCTTGAAAAATTTTCATATAAACTTTTATATGTCACTTGTCGGTTAGGTCACGTTGAATAAATTTTAAGACTTGTGATTGCTTAGTGCCCAAGAAAATGTATATTTCTAGTAAGCAATATTGTAGGCTCTCATTTAAATTATAGATTCATGTTATTTAAATATATAAATATCGCTTCCGGCTCAGTCGGAAAAAAGTAGATTGCATGTGATCATCATCTATAAATGTCAAATTCAAGATGCATTATTAGTTTATATATTTTATTTGTACAACGCGGATTGGACTATCAATATTGGTATATCAACATAATAATAACACTTTCAAACATTTATAAATTCCTTAAACTTTAAAACCTACAAGACATAAATTAATATAAGAAAACGAATATTTTTGTAAAAACACGGATTTGGTTTAGTCACATTTAATCCAAAATTATTTTTCAGCATATTCAATTTTGTACTTCTATATGTTTAAACAGCTACAGCCATGAAGCCTTAAGACTTATTAAAAAATAAGTAAGAATACGTGTTGTTTGAAATCAGTTGACAATATTTTAAAGGTGTCAATTTTTATTTATCTGGTGAAGTATCCAAAATAAAATTAGTAAATAGATTGAAATTTCCAAAGAAAAGGAAAAAGTAAATAAACAAGAAAGATGATATTCAGATAAGAAGTACTCTATGTGAAAACATTGTTTATAGCCAACAAGAAAGTAAAATATTTTCTCGTTTACAATATTGAACTTTTCCAAACACAAAAATCGTACAAAACAAAAGTTAAAAATATTCTGATTCAGAATTGCGATTATTGTATTCATTATTTTTTCCTAAGTTATTATTGCAGTTTTATAAACATGCGATTCATTATTCAGATTTATTATCAAAAAATCATATATAACCTGCATAACATAGATTCTCAGGTTCTTAGATTTGCTCTTGATAAATTTTAAAATCAGGTAAATAGATTTAGCACCAGTGGCACCAAACGATTTGAGACTTGGTAATGTACACTCAAACATTGGTGCATCACCACTACAGATGGCGCCAACTGGCGTGAAACAAAACAATAACATGGTCAACTACGTCCCGCAAATTGTTTACCAATCTTGCAGACTCGAACGTGTACAGACCGCTACAAACTCTACGTGTCACTGACAATACAAAGACGTTTACAATGTTCTGACACACTAAGTTTAGTGTGGACTGTACCACGCACTTTCGTGCAGCGCAGCGGTAGCTCTTGCGCATGCTCTATCCATGTTTGTGCTAGATTGCTTGGTCTGTATGCCTGGTACACTAACTTAATACCATCGTGAAGTTTACGATTCCACCTTCTCTGCAGAATTTAATCACTCAATTTGCACACGTGATACAAGGAGACGTACTACTTGACCTCGTACAATCACTCCAGTTCCGGTAGAAAACCCTTGATTCGAAAAGCCCTCTTCTTGTTTTCACCACGCAGCAGTGACATCAAATGTAAGTTTAGTGCTCTGGAATCAACATATCCTACATTAAGTGAGCGTGCATGATAACGAAATCAGTTTCTTTCAAGAAATTCTATGACTGAGGATATTAAAAATGAACGAAGAAGCAATTAAAACTAACTTTTTCTAAATAAATAAAAATAATATAAGACATACTTGAAATAGTTTCGATGCATTTAAAAAAACAATATCTGTTATAAATGTAACAGAAAAATTCGAAGCAGTGTTAAAGAATTAACATTGTTTTGAGATGATTAAAAGCAAGATGGTCGATAGAATAGCCGAAGAATATGTTACCGAGACAATTAGATAACAAGCTTTCTTGATCTGTAAAGATTATTTATTTAAGTATTGATCAGGGTTAGAAGTATTTTATTAATTTACATTAAATATTGTGGGAAAACTCTTAAAAGGTTTTGTTTCATACGAAATAATATAAATATCATACAAAGGGCCATAAATGAAAATTGTTCTCAATCACAACATTTAACGGTCTTGTCTATAATGAATCCTGCCAATTGTAGCGACATGTTTCTTCGGATTGGCAAAGTACACAAAACTAGTCAGCTATAACTACTTGTTTAAAAGCTTCTGTGTTTAGATAACACAATATATAATGTAATGTGTAATGTGTGTTTTTGTCCGAAAAGTTTTAAATGTTAACTTCAGAAAACAAGTTATCACACATTTTCTGCAATAGTGCTTTACAGAATAAATTTTAAAGTGCGAAGTGCAGTATGCAATATAACGTTATAAGGATATAACCATATGCCAGTAATTAAACTCGTTTCTCTTTGTGTGCGAGGAGAAATAAAAAAAATTGGATATTCGGAAAGAAAATGTAAAATTTCATAGTTGTTACAAGAACCGGACATTTATACTTGTAAAAAGATTCTACAGGTAATCACACAATTATTAAACTCGTTTCGTTATAATACATGTAGTTTACTTGTAGTTAAATTGGAGATTAATATTTACAGTTGAGATCAAGTTTTCACCATTAATTGTAGGAACAATGGATTGACAGATAACATCCATCTTGAATATTCAATATCCATTATCTCCCTCACTCTTGCATAAAGTTTCTTGGCAAGTTAAATGGATGACGAAATCCGCCCATCTGGTCCCTTCCCAGTATTGTATTGTGCGAAACCCGCATTCCACTACGTTGTGTGATACTGCTAGTGACATTATATAATAATTTGTTTCTATAGAATATTTATATTCTATATTTTTCTAATTTGAGAATCAGTAGCAAGAATAAAGCTTTTATCCCCGTAATTTCTATATGAAGGCAAAGCACTCACTCACTCATTACTAGTTCTCCAATTTCCCGACATCACAGAATGTTTTGCATACTTATGCCTGGATATTTACATATAAAAAATAAAACATTCTCAATAATATCACCCATGCATAGTGATTAAAATTAGGTTTGCAACAAATATTGTTGTTTTTCCAACATCGATGAAGTTTGACACAAATGTTCCTCATGATCTCAAGAGAGAAAAAAGCCTTTTTATGAAGACAAGCCACCAGTAACGGTTTGATAAAGATTTCAACCCCTAAAATACCTATAGTATTATTTTCAACTTCCCGATGTTCTAGAACCATGCAGTTTGAAATACACATGGCTTGACAAAGTAATGATTTGAACTAACTATAAAGGCTGAAATGGATTTTCCAAATTCTCGATGTCTTAGAAAGAATTAGACACAAACGCGCCTCATCACATTCAAAGAAACAAATCATTTTCTGGAAGATCAATCACCCATAGAAATTTTAAAAGCTTAGCAATCCCTACAAAAACTATAATTTGTTTTTCAAGTCCTCGGCAATGTCCTATAATGATGAAATATGACACACTCGTGTCTTTAAGATACGTTTACTCTAGTACACGTGTACGAGAATTGTGTGATACTCTTGTCTGGAGACAAGTTTAATGTTTATGTACAGAAATCTCAATACACATTGACTGAAATCTGAGTGTTTACATTAGCACACATGTTTAATTCTTCACAATGAGTTACTTTTTTTTGGTAATATTGATTGTTTTCGTAGATTTTATGTCATTATTAATGATAGATAGTGATCAAGATACTTGTCCGCTTGTAAACTGTTCTTGATAGAGTAAAAAAAGGAAAACGGATTTGGTGTAGCGTGGTATTTTGAAGGAAGGCGCAACAAAGACGAAGAAGATCTTTTTACAAGTATACCATTTGGTCTTAATCTCTTTATCAGAGAAATTTCATTCTTGTCCTTTGGCAGTGTAAATGTATTTCCTTTTGTAAATATCCTTGTAGCCTACTCTTTCGACTTAGCATCACGTACAAAGCACAACACAAAGCAAAGTTTCTCAATTTGTTGCAGTATTATTTCTCGACAACGATCTAAAGGCATAGCAACTAAAAAAATTATAATTTCATCATTATAAAAACTACTACCACAATTTAAACTCATCGAAAATATCAACAATATATTTTGTATAAATCAGAAAAGCTTTAATTATCACCTCATACAAGTCAAAATGTTTAAACAAAATTTTGTTCTTTCAAAATGTTCGAACAAATGTTGAAGCTCATACAAAATGAGTGAACTTATGAGTGAGCAAATGTTTCCGGATTTGTTAATTCAACAAATATCTCACCAAGTTCTCATATATAGTTCTTGCAAGCAGCCCGCCTGCCCGGCTATTGGTGGTGGTTCGGAAGTCACCTTTAAGCCGTTGGTCCCCTTAAGTGTTCGAGAGGGCTTCTTAGTCCTAACTTCGCCTGGTAAAAGAAGATATCTTTAATTCATTTTTACTTCTATATTTAACCAGTCTAAATGTATTTTCCAACTTTCCAATATTCTGGAAAGATAAAATAAAGCAAAACATGTTTTTATGAAAATAAACCACCAATAACGTTTAAATATGCAACTAGAACTATATTAAGTTTTTCTACTTCCCGATGTCCTAGATCGATGAAATTCGAAATATACATAGATTATGCTCTAATAATACAAATGAAAGATTTTTCATATATACCAAGCATCTACAGGGACTAAAATAGGGCTGGAAGCCCTAAAAATTTAGAATATATATATATATATTTTTTGTTTTCAAATTTTCTAATGTCGTCAAATGAAGAAAGTTGACACATACCGGTCTCGTGACATGCAAACAAAAATAAAAGCATTTTCCTCAAGATCGTCTACCTTTAGGGACTGAAATACGGTAGCAACCGGTGCAAGAAATACAAATTAACTTCCTAATTTTTTTTAGAAACATTAAATCTGACACACATGTCTATTTTGCAACGAAACATTAAACCTGAAGTAGATTACAATGGCCGGAAGTCGTTGCTTTTTGACCGAAGTAGATTTTTCAGTCCAACATATATGCATTCTTGATCGGGTATACGCTACTAAAGCGCGGATATATCTTAGAGAGGACATTTATTATTATGTGTAGAAGTACAGGCCGATATATTCCATGTCGTCCTCGACCCGGCGATGCGCAGAAGTCTGGTTATGTGGAGTGGAGGGGAAGATGCAAGCTCAGTCTGCGAACTACCGCGGTTCACCTTTCGCGGATCTAGGAGACCACTTAGAATCTCTTGGCGTGTAGACTCTTGTTGAGGGAAGAAGACTTTTCGAACCTATGAATACATATACTGTACTTAATTTCGTGTATAGCGTCAACACAAACGTACTATGGCACCGAGAATGTCTTACACTAGAAGTAAAATTTAAAACGCCGCAAGTAGAAGTTTTCGGATTGAAGTACGCTTTTCGGACAAAAGTAGATGTATATATTTTCTTTACCTGGGCAAGAATTCAAATGCTATTACAGCATTGGAAATACCTTAATAGGAAAAAGACTGCAATGACCGAAAATAGACAATGTTTGACTATTTGCGCCTTCTCAAAGTGAGAGTATAATGTTTTTAAATCGTGGCAACAGAACAAACTGTACTTGAAATATAATTGAATCGAACCAGAAGTGCGTCTTTAAGCGCATTTTAACCTCTTAAGAATTAACACTGTAATAAGTTACCGAGTGTCTTAAAAGTGCCAACAAACTCCCCATCCCCCTATTAACTTTCTTACGAATAGAGATTAATTTATTAACTCTGGGCATGTTTATATAACCAACTAAGGAGTTTTTGACCTATGAAAATTTTCGACCCCTCCCCCTCCAATGTGGTAGTTTGGGAGTTAGTCAAAATTTGAAATAGGAACCCCTAGATTTATTGTTGACATATAGAGAGACAGACAAGATACACGAAAGGAATTTTTACATCTCCTGAGAAACGAAAAAGAAATGATGTCATCCTACTGAGTAATAAGTTTCAATTCGCTCAGGCAAATTCCATTGTTAGACATGGAACTCATTCTTGTCTATGTAAATACAAGTTTAAAGGAAAGTTTTATCTACAGAAAAAATCTTTCTCGAGATATCTTAAAACATGATACATTCACATTTTTTTTAATTAAATAGGGTTTCGCATCAGTTTTTAAACAATATATATATATATATATATATATATATATATATATATACACTAAGACACTACATAATAAGTTGATTTTGGTGTTTAGAGATAATTAGGCTACGTATGTGATTATGTCACATGTTAAAATACCATATGAGTATACTGAGTTTATTTACAAATTTATTTATTCTCATCTTTTCTCATTGCAATCATGGTTACACATAAGGTAAATCTAAAAGTATTCGCTAACGCACAACCTAATCTCATGGAGTAACATGTACCCTAATCGAACTCAGTATTCTCATGTGGAAATGGTTTCAAGCAGAATTTCTTCCATAGGTCATTTCATTTTCGAGATATCCCCTAAACAGACAGACAGAATTGAAATATTTTCAGCCTCGTGAGTATGGGTTTCGCTAACGCTCAGGCAAAATACGAGAAAATTATCTCACAAATCGGTATACAAATGAACTCTGAAGGACGCTTCACATCATTATGTGATTTAAACTTCCTCCAGACATCAGACATCACAAAACTTGCAATGAGGGAGATTGTTAGTAAAATATAAATTATAAATTTAAGTATTAATAAAATTTAAATTTAATTAATTTAAAAGTCTGTTTTATGACTGAAAGCACATATTTGACAGGTTTTTTTTTACAAATTTTAGAATATTCAGAACTATATTAAAAGTACAAAAGAGATGTGAGTTTAATCGATATAATGCTAGAGATAAAGAATACGTAGTTATTGCTGTAATATTTTCACTTTGCTTACCGAGTTACCAAAATAAGAATTTAAATTTTCAATCTCTTTCAACCCTACAAATTACATTACCATCCCAAAAGTACTCAAATTTGTTCAAGGTAGAATTCCTTGCTTTTAATTTACAACACTATGCAATTGAGCGATATTATTTCAAATAAAACTTTTTAACTAATAATTTTGCAACATCACTGTAGTTAATAGTTTTGTGAACAAGCTGATATGCATTGTAATAAAGAAAAAGTGAATAATAAAAAAAATTACTAACGTAGTTTTAACAACATAATTAATAAATACACACTAAAAGTTTAAGATTGATAGTTTTAATATTGTTGTTAACAAATTAATAATTTTAAATAACAAGGTTATTTTTAAATTCTTGAAAAATAGATGTCTCTAACATTTACTATTTAACAATTCAATAGCCTGATGTACTCCATTAGCAGTACATTAACGAAGAAAGTCTCCGTTCTAACAAAGAAACTCTTAAATCAATCTCAAACAGTCGGTGGCTGATTAACAAGCTGTTGAGATTGAGAGCTTTTCTCTCGCCCGTTCTTTCCCGTCGCACAGTTGTTGAAAACAAGGAAAAAGCGACAAAAATACCATTTCTCCATAATTATTTGAAGGGTGAAATAAAATGTCGTTTTACGAAACAGGATATCTAACGAATATAAGTTTAAGGTTTAAGGATCAAATCTTATTTTAAAAGTAATACTCGAGATAATCTTGAGATATTCAAGAAATACGCCTGAAAGGCTCTATTCACTATCAACATTTATCTTTATTGTATGAGTTGAAAATGCGTTTTTAAAGACGAAATAGTACTAAAACTAAATTACTCAGTACATGAGTTCCTTTAATAACCATTTTTAAAATTTTTAACAGAAGCTTTTGATAAAAAAGTATATTTTAAAATATGTTATTACTAATGTTTACTAGTTTCATACATTATAAGACCTAAAATTTGTTCTTTTCGTTCATTCTCTACAAAATAGTCATTAATATAACTAGTGGAATCTTAAGTGAACTCTGCCCCAATCGGTAGTTGCGATACACTGACAACTTTAAACCCAGCTTATAAAACTTGACCCTTATACTGGCCTACTTGTTGTAGCGGTTAATGAGACGACTTTTCTTGTAAATGGTTATTTGAGTGAGGTTATTGCATAGTTAATTGACAATTAAACATTTGCTGTCTCTTTACTTTGTTTAATGGTCGAATGGCCGTAGTGAGAAAAAAACATGTAACTTGTTGATGTGTTACTCACACCAAAAGAACGCAGTGTTGGCGTATTGGTCAAATATTTATCAACAAAATTTACCATTAAAAAATGTTTAATCATCGTTAAGTGAAAATATAGGTACTGTAAATATAAGTAACAGTATAGATATGTCGTTTAAATTAAGGTACAATAGTGCTTAAATTTACACAAAAGTGGGCTGAGTGTAATATTTGTTCTAAATCATTGTTTTTTAAGAGAAATGAAAGTTGGCTTAACGACTGCTATTTTTAATGTCACTTTCTGAACCAGGGAATTGTCCATCTTCAGAAAATCGCCGTGGTTGACCAAACAAAGATTTTGAGTTCCTTTCTGAGCATTCGAAAAGGCGAAGGGCTTATTTGATTAATGAACAATATTATACTACAGAGTTGCAGTACGCTTTAGAGCACAACCTATGTGCAACAGGTAAGAAAAATATCCATCAATTGTTAACTACATGTGACAAACTGCATCTTACCATGATCAAAGGTAAAGTTCGTAAGACAATTACAAGGCACACCTTCATCTCCTTCGTGCAAAATTTATGGTGCCAAGTTATCACAGATGAATAGTATCGAGGATGATCTTCAAAGAGAGATAAATGAATGTGCAATTGAGTACGGAAAACCTTCACACGTGGATTCACTTCATAGAGTGAATTCTTCCCATGACCTATTGCCTTGACTTCTAAAGGTGATGTGCTATGGAGATTGAAGGTTGCTACCTGGCGGCTAGCAAAATAGAAAGGATTCAACGACAGCTGAAGCAGGATATCGGCATAATTGTCAATGTACCAAAATAAGGCAGGAAAGACAAATGACGGAAACACTGCTCAACGGTTTTTACTAAATTGGAAAACGGTTTCCAAAATTACTGAAACTAGAGAGGATCTTGTTGTGTACAGGCTTTACGTGATACCTCAAGCTCAAGTAATAACTTGTGGACTGGCAGTAAACTCATCGAAATTCGAGTTGTACTCTATAGAAACGGCAAAAATATTTGTAGAGTCATATGAATGGTTCTTCATGCCCTCTTCCATTGATATGATTCTAATTAATGGGAAACTATTAATTGATTCCGTTACTTTGTTAAATTGGATGGATGTCTGAAGAGATGCAGGAATCAAGAAATAAAGATTTCATGCGTTTACGCCTACACAATGCTGGGAAATGCTCTCTCTTATCTACCAACGAGGGTTTAATCCACAATTTAGTAATATCGCCTGACCCAGTTATTTCAGGCTTGCGACCTCAGTGGACAAGTAATCCAACTGATTTGATAGCATCAGCCAAGGACCTCCTGTCTTCCCCCTGTGTTTCCGAAAATCCCGAAAAAGTGGATGACAATGATATGATGAAAGTGGAGTCACTTTTATTAGTTTTCTTATTAATAATTCATGCAGTAAATTGATTTTTGTAGAATTTAATATTAGCCTATTTAATCATTTTTCAATTCACACTGGTTATCAGATTTTTCTATGGCTCCTATCTTATTAATATGCTAATAATATATTATACCAGTTTTGTAACATAATAAGAAAATAGATAGTATTTTTAGAAATATATATACATATTGACATATATATAACACAGCAAACAAAATTTACAAAAGTAAATTATTATACCTTTTTGAAAACGGCATAGCCGAAATATTAAAGGATATATATATATATATATGTCAAGAAGTCTAATAATTGTTGTAATAGAGCAATTCTGCGTTTATACACCCGAAGTGAATCACAAAAAGTACTTGCTCCGCCAGGACTCGAACCCGGATCTCTCACTTGCCGGGTGAATGTGCTACCATTACACCACAGAGCCCTTACTTTTTACGATTCAATTATATTGTATTTGGCAGTTGGCAGTATTTGTCAAATGACTTTTACATTTATTAAATTAGTATAAGTGACTATATATATATATATATATATATATATATATATATATATATATATATAAAATGGAAATAAGCTACATATTTCCTGCTCAAAATTACATATGTTAACATCTAAAGAAGAATTTAGTATGAGAGAATTTTAAAATTATGTGATTTATTTGAATTATTACATACAAGATTTTATTAAAAGTTAATAAAAGAAATAAAAAAAGGTACTATTCAGTCAGAATATTTTGTTTCTAAACATAGTTTATTTATTTCCGTTCCACATTAAAACTGATATACAGGGTGATATAAAGTATGACTAGCCAATTTATGAAAAGTTACAGAAATAAAATTACATTTTAGAGAACTATTTAGGTCAACTATGACTTCTCTTCGACACATTAAACTCATCCCAGCAGTATACCCTGAAAGGGTGCGTACTACCTTGAAATTTTTAAACTGTGACCATCTTTTGGTCTTCAATTAAAAAAATATTAAATAAAATAGAGTGTTTCGGATAAAATTGAATGTTTTTTATACATTTTTTATCAAAATAAAACTGCTTTTGTTTATAAATATATATAATTTCTATCCAAATACTTGGAATAAACAACTTATCGTTGCTGAATTCTCATACTGTAAGTACTTTCAAAAAAAAAAAAAAAAAAAGGAGCATTTTTTAATTCCTAAGAGAGAGTCTCTATAAAAGTATAGAATATTTAGACATTTTTGAATCACTACAACACTTTTTCTAAGTTACATATTTTTGTATTTTAAAAGATTTTAAAGTATTTAATTGATTATAAAAGGATTACAAGAAACAATAATTTTTATGTTTAAACATGTAAAATAAATTTTATGTTGAAAGTGACAGGAATGTTAACTATTTGGTACCTATTTTTATTTTTCCTGGATATTTTTAAAACATACAGGTATAAAATTTTAATTTTATAATTGTTCCAAACTTATTGTTTACATCTTGCAAAGTTGAGGGGGGGGGCTCCTCCTTCTTGGGGTTCAATACTCTAAATTCTTCTCTATATAAAAAGTATGCACTATTGCCAATATTCCTCACGTTTCGTGCCTCTATCTTCATGTATTAAAAAGGTGAGAGCGAAATTACCTTATAGCATTTCGGTAGTTCATAATATAAAAATATCTGAAAAGTCTTTAAAACCCTAAAATTAAATTTTACATTATTCATTGCTGAGCACACCTCTAATTCAGAATAAACTTTAATCATTCAAAGTAATTGGATATACTGCTTGCTTTTGTGAACTCTACCTTTAGCTAAAATTTGTTTAATCTCTGTAATCCATAACTAGATTATAACTTCGAGTATTTAACGCAATGAAGTTAAATTTGTGCTAGAGATTGAGGGAGGGGGTGTATGATTCCATTACTGTAATTAAAAGGAGATAATGTGCTGTTTATGGAGGTAGGAGATGGAGCTGATAAGTTGACCTCTACGTGAGCCCCTAATTCCAATGAACTACACTTATCTGGAGCTCTACTGAGTAAGTACAGCGTTATTTAAATAGTTACATTTAATTAAACTATCATTTAAAAACGTGTATTGATTAAATATAAAACTATTTAATCGTATACGTATTTGGTGGTGCAATGGTAGCATTCTCGCACGTCAAATTGAGATATCCGATTTATAATCCCGGACTTTATATGACTCAATATCTTTATTGAAATTAAATCAGGCTATTGCCGATGATAGAAATGTAATAAATGTAAAAGGCCGTTTAAACATATTTGGTCTTCCGGTAAAATACTAGTTTGTTGTTTAAAATCATATGTGACAGAAACGGTCGAAGACAAAATAATTTAATCGTAAAGAGTTAGGACTCTGTGGTGCAGTGGAAGCTCTCTTGCCCGGCAAATGAGCGATCAGGGTTCGAGTCCCTGCGTAACAAGTACTTCTACTGGTTTAATCTTTATGTATATTTCAATTAACGATTTTAATTCCTAAGTAGTGTTCATTGAGTATAAATCTAACACAGTAAATTATTTAAATAAGGTTAGTTTAGCTAAGGAACCAATGTGGTAAATTCCACAAGACAGTCCCTACAATTGTATAAACTGTACAAAAATCAATTGGTATTAAGTAAAGTATCAAAAATTTCATTTTTAAACAACTTGTAATTGACATATATGTTAATTCTTGAAGTTATCTCCCTAATCCATCGTATTCGTCTGATAAAAATAAAGAGTCAAAATAAACATCTTATATGAACGTAGGTCCGAAAAACCATTTTTAGAAAGTTTCAGCTGGTGAATGATTTCTGTATGATTCATGCAAAATTTCTGTATAATATCCCTTCCAGTACGAAGAAAGGTACAATTCACGTGTTGCTGTCAATTCTAAATGTCAAACTAAAGATGCTTTATTAGTTTTAACGGTTAATTTGGAAAAGACTGACGGTACGATTACTCTAAATGTTAGCATGTTAATTTAATAGTAAAACTTTCAAATATTTAGAAATTAAATTTTCTTGTAACCTTAAACATTTTATTTGCATACAGATTTATTAAATTATTATTTAATACAGACTTGATTTAGTGCAGTCATAACTATTTTATATATTATTAAATTTTATAAAATATCACGTATTCTATGTCTGATCAGTATTGTAATGTAGATATCAATTTGTAACGTGTAATACCAATTTAAATAAGCAAACTACATTTTTAATCCTTCCAATCTCTGTCGAATATTCTAATCGACCTTGTTTATTGCATTTTACTAATTAATAATAAAATATTTATAAGATCTTGTGTAACAAAGCCAGAATGTTCCCTAATGTGCTAAGAACGTTGACGCTTCCGAGATTGCTGTGTTCCTTAGAGACAGATTTTCGTTAAAAGTATTAATAGTGGGACGGGTGTGTTTAAGAGTGGAAATAAATCTCGCCTTAACTGCCCCCTTGTCTCTTGTGATACATTTACCATAAAAAGTTACCCATGCTGAGGTTTATATCAGCTTTGTAGCACTGTTTTGGGAGACTGTTCCTTAAAGTCCTTAGGGAAGAATGATGCGATTTGTTTGGATGATGAAAAAGTGTTTTATACATTGTCATAACTGTCCCTCCAAATTACATGTATATTAAAAATCCCGACAAAATACATACGTAAATTTAGTTTTCCTTAAGAGGGAGAGGACATAATTAAGTGAGCTGCCTAATACTTCACCCTGCCAAAGGACAGAATCTAGGAGGTATCGAAGGATCCACTGAACATTCCTGCGATTGCTAACTCGTGTATCTAAGGATTCGGAAGAACTGACTTGATGTGAAACTTAACCCAAAAACCATTCTGACTTCTAGAATTTGTTATACTGTGGAACAGAAGTAACTAGCTATAGCAATAAATTTTTAGTTTCGACCACGACAATTCTTTATTTGGTTTTAAGAGATCCTCCAACCAGGGCCAACAATTCCTTTTCATCAAGTTATAAACGACTATAAGGCATTTACTTTAAATATTATGAATTATCAAGGTGTTTGGACATATATTTTGGTATATATAAACTTTGGCAGGTTTTATTTCTAAAAGAATAGTCGAAACGAGAATACATTAGAATGAAGCTCTGAATTTATACCCCCAAAAGTATAGCTGGAGTCAATCTCATCACTAAATATTATAAAAAATTAGATGTCTAAGGTGAGTATTATAAAATGCCATTTAATTTAACATAGTTGCTAGTGTCGTGCTACGTTCTATCAATGATAGTATTAAGCTTAATCTTTGGATCCGTGCTCGTGAGACTTGTGATTCATACAGTCTGTACCCGTAATCGTAATCCAAAGGCTAAAAATATATACAAAAGCACGAACAAAGGTACAAAAGTATGACTCAGAAAGATTAGAGAGCATGCAAGGGAAAAAAGTGACGGACAATAACCTAATATTTATGATGAATTACCGATTTACCTTCTGACGTTGCTTAATACTGCGACACTAAGACGAGTTACGTATTTTTTATTTGACTTTTTATTGACTTGTTAGGATACAATTTTTGTAATTTATTTTTGTGAAGAGTTTTGTTTGGTATTTTACAGTCACAGCCACTCTTATGAGCTATATATTTGATTATATTGAGTTCTTTCAAATTATTTTTACTTAGCAAATATTGCATGATAATAAGTAAACTATGAAGTATGGCAATACATTGAACACAAGGTTAACAATATATTTGCAATACATGGTTACACTGTGGCTTATAGTATTGTGAGTAAAATCAGAGACCCAATAAATCTCTGTAAAAAACCGGACGAGGATAATTTTGATGGCAGTGGAGTTTATAAAATATAGTGTAGCGATAGTCCCAAGTACTTTATAGGACAAATGGGCAGATCATTCTCTGTTTTAAGGAACACATTTTAAAGAATACAGCTACACAACAGTCAAATTAATACTGTTGCTAAATGAAACGGTATTAATTTTCTTATAAAAACATATTTTATAAAAAAAATTATTTATTATTATATTTAAAGATACGTATAATCTAAGCATCTCGTATTACAACTACTGGAATATAAATAAAAATCCATAAATACTTCACAAATGCAAGAAGGGTGGTTTAATGTTCTCGACTGAAAATTATGATATATACAAAGCAGGAAAAAGTGAACACAACAACTTACTGAAGGATAAGTTAGACAATCAAGCCAATTCATTGTTTGACACGGCAATACACCTGGTAATGATGGGTCGGTGAACAAAGTCCATCTCCATAAGTTTCTTTCTTCAGTAGTCGCAAACCGTACATCCAGCATGCGCGAACATGTTGCCACCGCGTCGTAGCAATTCCTGTTTTCTAAATGTTTTTATTATTGATTTAAGTGCCATTGTATCATGTATATTGTGGTTTTTATTTTAACCCACGACGAAAAGCTAACGCGTGGATACCTGATGTATGTTGACGGAACGCGCCGCGCCGGAACGTCGCAGTATTTGGGAATGCCAGAAGTTAAATTCATAATTCTTTAATATTATGAACGTTGCAGCAGTAGGAATGAATTTCAACATTTTTAGTTCGTATCTATTGCTTGTTTACTACACGTTAGGTTTATACAACCATGATTTACTGTCTGAATTCGTCTCTCATCATCGTCATACATAATTGTTTTTATTCTTCGTTACCAAAAGTTTATTGATTTCAACTGAAGATTAGCATAGTGTTTAATCTTAATGGTCATGAAAAATCTGTAATTAAATCGTTGTGGAACTGAAAAGGAATTTCTATGCCATGCATATAATATTTTAATTACATTTCCTTCTATAAATTATTTTTCTTCTGTATATTCTGTAAAACAAGTAATGCAACTTATAATGTGATGTAATGTAAATTTGGAGCTCCGTTTGCACTGTTGGTTTGTACAACAACAAAAAAAGGTATGTACAACAGTGATAACTGATAAAAATCTAAAAACATGTAATTTACGTTAAAGTATTGTTATGGAAATGAAGTGGCAAATCTTTTGGATAAAAACTTACGTACTTCTAAAGTAATGCATTTATACAGATATAGGGTGAACAGTTCTAGATAGAAAACTGTTCATCTAGAACGTTTTTGATCCTTAGTAATGTAGGGGATCAAAAATATAAAAGAAAACCAAAAGTTATATGTTTTAGAAAAACTCAATTGGTACATCAAATAATGATGGTAAAATATACTCAACTATCCTTCTATGGTAACGTTTTGTGTAAAATGTTTTCATCAGTTTTAAACTCTCAGTTCCTTCGCAAATTATTTAGTTTATGTATAGACCGGTAAATATATTAATTTCGAATATAAATTATTTTAACAAAATATCTACATTTAATCTACAAGGACCATATTTGTAGTATCTCTACCACTGTAATTAATCAAAAGCGCCATCAAGTTATTCCAAATTTTTGTTTTATGACGGTAGCTCTTTGTAAAGGATTAAATGTAATTCTTTTTATAAACAGAATTTTATAGTGGAGTGGTAAAACATAGAACAAATATGAACTAATTTAGTCTACTTTGGTAAAATATGTTAATTTAAATATTAAAAGAATAAGGAATATGGACATTTTAGAACGATACGAACTTTAAAATACAAAAAGCAATATAAAACATATTGATTTTTTTTACATTTAAAGTATCGAACTTAAGGTAATTTAAAGTTTAGACAAGAATGTAGTGAACTTGAAATATTTTTAATGTCTTCCCATAGGACTACTCACCGCATGTAACACTCTGGCCTACACGATTACATATTTTGTTTGAAATGATGAGTACTGTCATCCACAGAAGTTTGTGACACCGTTTTGGGAACACTCTGCACACACACATCTTTATATAATATTACTGTGTATGACCACTGCTGGTTCGAGTGAATTATATTTCTGACGCCAATATTGAGTTGCGATCAAAACAATATACCAAAAAGTTTATATTTATGGCAATTCTAATTTGCTTTGTTCTTAGTAAGTTTTGTTCCATGGTTTATATTGTTTTGGTTCCCGATCAAGACAATATACAGAACAGATCAGAGAAGCCAACTTCTGTCAAAAGAGAACTAAGGAGGGTTTTATATAAGGCTTTAAATTTATAGTAAAAGTCTTAAAATGTCGTAGAGATTATTTTGGAACTTGAATTGGTACATTAGTTTATGTTGTAAATAAATAGTCAGAGGATTAATAATTAAGTTAATGTTTATTAATTAGCAAATATATACACATTAAGCACACCGACAATGTAACACGTTGAATACGTACGGAAAAGAATAATAATATTTATCTATAACAGCTGTTGTAAAAGTTGGCACATGCGCACGTTGATTTCTTTGCTGTCGTTGTGTGTGTCTGTGTGAACCACCAATACACGCGGGTATTGTCAATTATTTATAACACCCCTCCTCAATATCTGCGTGGATCGGTTACTTCAGACCCAAGGTCCCACAATGTTGCCAGTGTTTGATTGATGGTAGTGATTTCGTGAAAATATCGGCTACCATTTCGTCCGTCGGTATATGTTCCACCTTGATCTGTCCTTTTTGCACTTTCTCTCGGATGAAGTGATGACGAATGTCTATATGTTTTGTCCGGGGGTGAAACATAGCATTTTCTGACATCATTTTGGCACTCTGATTGTCGCAAAGAATTGTGCCGTCGATTGACTCCGTTGCTCCCAATTCAACCAGTAGACGATTCAGGAAAATTGATTCCTTTGCAGCCTCGCCCAGAGCCATGTATTCGGCTTCGGCAGTTGATTGTGCCATTGCCTTTTGCTTTTTGGCTTGCCAGCTTATTTCTGCGCCGCCCAACAAGAAGGTGTATCCTGTGTATGACCTTCTGTCCAGTGTACATGCACCCCAATTTGCATCAGCGTAGCCTGTCAATTTTCCGATATTTCCATCAAAATGCAGGGAATGATTGGGTGTCCCTTTGAGGTATATCAAAACCTTTTTAGCCGAGCCCCAGTGATGATCGGATGATTTGTCGTTGAATTGTGCGACCACACTCACGGTGTATGCTATATCCGGCCTCGTACATACCGCCAAGTACATCAATGAGCCTACCAGCTCTTTTTACGGATGATTATTTGAAGATTTTTCTCGGTCTTCTGCTGTTCCCTCGATTTTTGTACTTGGACTCGCTGGTATTTCCACCGTGTTACAGGAATCCATTCCAAATTTCTTCAAAATTTCCAGAACATATCCTCTTTGTCCCATTTTGATCCCGTTTTGTTGATCAATTTCGATGCCTAAGAAATATTTTTGGCTTCTCCAAGGTCTTTGATGCCTCTTTCTTTATTTATTTCATGTTTTACGTGATCCAGCAGTGCCTCATTGTCCGAAAATACCAACATATCATCTATCCAGACAGCAATTACGATATTATTTTCGTGCTTCGCAGTGAATAAACACGGGTCTGATACCGTCGGTTGCAATCCAATTTTTCTAAAAATTTTGGTTAAATGGTCGTACCACATTTTTCCTGATTGCTTTAACCCGTAAATAGCCTTCTTCAAACTGCATACTTGGTTCTTTTTCTTCAATGTTTTCTGCATCTCCATAGCTGCTTTGTATGTCTTCGAATCACGTCTTTCAGTTCGTACGATGTCATTCACGGCCTCAGTTAGCCCCTCAGGCAGTTCCATGTACAGCTCTTCCTTGAGCTCACTGTTCAAATATGCCGTCTTGACATCCCAATGCTGAACTTTGGTATTCAACCCTGCTGCTAATGACATCGCAGTTCTAATCGACTCGAATCTTGCCACCGGAGCAAATGTATCGTCGTAATCAAATCCTGGTCGTTGAGTAAACCCTCGTGCGACGATGCGCGCCTTTCTGCGCTCGATTTTACCGTCTGGATTTAATTTATTCTTGAGAACAGTTCGTGTACCGATGACGTTCTTGTTTGCCGGTCTTGGCACTACTTTCCAAGTCCCATATTCGAGATGTGACTTAACCTCGTCCATGATAGCACGCTTCCACAGCTCAGCGTCATCTCCAGTTAATGCTTTATCTGTTTGCACGTCGGCATTGAACACTAACTCCTCGGAGATGTGCCTATCTTCGTTGTTGCATTCATCAGAATCGCAGGAGTCTTTTTGCTCGCGGTGTCTCTTTCCAACTTGCACAAAGGATGATTCTAACGGCCTTTTCAAAACACGACCTTGCTCGTCGTCAATGAATACGTCGTCGTCACCAGTATTCGTATCTTTTCCGCGGCCTGATCCAGTGCTAGAGACACTTTCGGTTCTACGATACTTTCGTGGACGGCCTCGGCTGCCGGTCCGTATCTTAGGCAGTCTGCCGACTCTTTTTCTCCTGACGATGAAGATATCCCCGTTTTCCTCCTCGTTGACGATTTCTTTTCCTTCTTCTTCTTATCGAATTCAAGTGGGTCCAATTCGACCTTCGCGTAGATTATCTCTGGCTTGTCCTGAATCTTCGATTGTTGATTCTCAAAATTTTTATTTTTTATCGACTCTTCCAGTGGATCAACGTTGGCTCTCGATGACCCCATATTCTCGTCAAAACGTACATCTAGGGTCACGACCGTTTTTCCAATATCCAGCCGCACTCTGTACGCTTTTGATTCCAGGTCGTATCCTATGAATCTACCTGCAGCAGCTCTCGGGTCCATTTTTCCAAGTCCGACTGTTTTATCTAACACGTACGCTCTCGAACCAAATATACGCATGTGTTTGAGGTCCGGCAACTTGCCGTGCCAAATCTCGTACGGGGGTTTTCCACCAATACATGTACTTGGACAGCGATTCCTGATATAATTCGCCGTCGCAATGGCTTCAGCCCAAAATGATTCTGGCATCCCGGTCTCGATCAGCATGCATCTGGCTGTATCCAGCAGCGTTCGGTTCTTCCTCTCCGCTACACCGTTCTGCTCAGGTGTGTACGGCGCTGACAGTCTTCTCTGGATCCCCTCCTGCTTCAGGTACTCGTCGAAATCTCCATTTAATTATTCCCGACCGTTGTCCGACTGTAAAAATTTAATTTTTCGGCCAGTAAATGTCTCAACAAAATTTTTATATTCTTTGAACTTACCGAGTCCTTCGGATTTCTTCTTCAAGAAATACACTTCGCACCACGTACTGTAGTCATCGGCAAACGTCACCATGTACTTCGATCCGCCGTTGGAATTTGCCCTCATTGGCCCGCAAACGTCGGTATGTACAATCACCAGTGGCACTCTACTCCTGTCAACCCTTTCTGTGAACGGTCTAGCAGCCTGCTTACCGCGACAGCAAACGTCGCATACTGTTGCTTTGCCCTTTAACGACAAATTTATCCCGGTTGCCAGCTGCTCATCAAATAATTTATTGACTGCATCCATGTGTATATGCCCAAGTCTCCTGTGCCAAATTTTTGGTGAAATTTTTGCCCCTTTCCTAAAAGGTTTTTGACTTGACGTGTTCTCAGAATTTGCTTGCGGTCGCGTAACCACCTGCGCATGTTCAGTATTTTCTTCTCTTACAAAGTACAGGTCTCCCACTCTATCGGCGATAATCACGGTTTTGCCATCTGTATTACGTACCTCAGCTAATTTGTCATTGAAGATTACTGTATTACCTTTGTCAGTAATCTTCGATACCGACATCAGATTAGTTCTTAATTCCGGTACATACAGCGTGCCATGCAAGTTCGCGGTTGAAATAACTCCACCACTTACATTTATCTTGGCTACGCCCTTTATAGTTGCTTTAATTGTCGATGCTTCTGTTGCTAACTTGAGCACCGAATCGCACGTCACCGTATCTTCAAGAATATCCTCGTCGCCGCACATGTGAGTTGTGCATCCACTATCCAAACACTACTTGGATTGGCTATGAACTTGAACCTTGTTGACCTCTTCTCGGTTCAGTTCCGAGATGTAAAAATCCTGTGCTACCCTAGCACTTCCTTGTGTTGATCTTCCATCCTCCTTTTCGGGAAAATTTTTGGCAAAATGGCCAACCTTGTCGCATTTGAAGCATTTTCCCTTGAAATTACCTTTTTCGCCGCCGCCGCCACGTCTACCAAAATTACGTGTTCTGGATCTGGCCATGAATGCTTTGTCTTCGGCGCCTTGTGAATCGCCTACCCTGGCCAAAAATTCATTTAAGATTTTTATCTTGAGCTCTTCCGGCTTCGGCAATTGATCACGACTCTCGATTACGCATCTAAAATTCTCAAAACTTGGTGGCAAACCGTGCAGTATCATAGTAGTTAACAGATCTTCATGAATCTCGATATCCATTTCCGCCAATTTGTCAACTACGTCGAAGAAGTTGTCCAGGTACTGGTGTATACTTTCCCCCTCCTTCACCTTGTGCACGAACAGCGACTTCAATAATGTGGCTTTCCTTGCCGGCCCTTTTTGATGCGTAGATCGCTTCAAGTTTCAGCCACAGCTCACGAGTTGTCTTACAATTTTTAATATTTTTCAACTCTGATGGCGCCATCGCCAAAATGATGCTTGCCTGAGCTGATTGATCTCAATCTTCCCACTTGACTACAGCGCTTCCATTTTCAACACTTTCTGCCGGTTTCTGGAGACTTCCATCGGCATACGGCCATAATTTCTTCTGAATCAGCAATGCCCGAATCTGAATTTTCCGTGTGTCGTAATTGTCCTTCGACAGTGCTTGTATATTGCTACTTGTACCAGCCATCTTTTTTAGGTTACACAAACCACCTTTTAACACAACGTGATACACACATTTAATTTCACTTTTACTGACTTTTATTAACTTTTAATACCCAACGCTATCACACAAACGTTATTGGGCCCATAACCTGTTGTAAATAAATAGTCAGAGGATTAATAATTAAGTTAATGTTTATTAATTAGCAAATATATACACATTAAGCACACCGACAATGTAACACGTTGAAGACGTACGGAAAAGAATAATAATATTTATCAATCTATAACAGCTGTTGTAAAAGTTGGCGCATGCGCACGTTGATTTCTTTGCTGTCGTAGTGTGTGTCTGTGTGAACCACCAATACACGCGGGTATTGTCAATTATTTATAACAGTTTAAAATAATAGCCCATCGAAATTTCATATAGCATAGTTCTAGTCAACTGCCTCAAAGAGAGTCTTTAGAGTCAAGTTCTGACCATCCTATGAAAACGGCGCGAAACATATTGGTTAATCATTAGAGAATTTACACATTATACATGTGAAAAAAATTGAAAATAGTGGTTAAACGAATTAAACATATTAATATGCTGTAATAAAAAATTATTTACACAGCACAGTTGATTACATCTGACAGGTTCCATTAAATTAATATTACAAAACTTTAAAGACCAAGAGAAAAATTTTCGCTCTTTAAAAACCAGTGGGGCGATTTTCGAAATAAGAATAGCCCATCGAAATTTCATATAGCATAGATCTAGTCAACTGCCTCAAAGAGAGTCTAATAATAAGGACATTATAGGGGGGAGTATAATAATAATAACATTATTATTATCCCCCTAATAATAACATTAATAATAAGGATCGCAAGAATGTTCATGTAAACTTACAGTACAAGCCGATTAAATAGTTTGAGCGTGAAAGCAAAACAAGCAAACAAAGGCACTTTCGAATTTATAATATTATTATAATTAGAATGTTATCAGCTGTTTTATTCGAAGCTTAGAATTTGAGTTTCTTATAATACATAATGAGAAGCGACTAGATAGGTGAACTTTTCATCCAGTTACTTTGGTAAAAACTTTATGGTGATGTTGAGGGGAATAATTGTCAAAATGCTATCAGTTATTATATTGTGGTTATTGAGTGGAACAGGATATTACTTATGCTTAAGTTTAATGTGGTTTGTATACAAATTACAAGTATCGCTATAAAACTGTTTGAAAGTTCATGTCAATTTCAGTTGTCTTTTTTCGTTTTACTACTTTTACCTTTACTATTTTTAAGTACGCAAATACACTTACTGCAAAAGAAACAAATATTTGTATTTCATTTTTGGATTTTAATTTTTTACACGTTTGGGTATCATTCTTAATACAAGGAACCACAAGAAATAACTTCCATCGACGAATATACTGTGTACTACAATTTAATTTCTTAATTGTAAAATGCACTTTTTCACGGTTTCTGAAATGAGAGTTACCATTACAGAAAATAGGATAAGGTTTTTTAAATGAAGTAAGCATTTAAAAACACTTCGTTGTCGAAATTTTTATACTCTTGTGAGTATAAAACTCAATTTATCCCCAAACATTCCATGTATTCATTACATTAGAAGATTTTACACAAAATTGGTGAAGTATTTTTAATTGGTAAGGTATCCTATTAATCACTACTATTTTACATTTGAAGGAAAAGCATTTGGTAAGAAAATGTTTAGTGTTAGTTCTTATAACTGTATTTTATTTAAACATTTTTGATCGAAAAGTGTTACTGAACTGTAAATGATGTCATATTATGACGTAAAATTACCCATATTATACACTGAATTATTATTCATTATCTTTTTCCAACGTGAATTGGTTTACTCTTGCTTCCGATAATACCTTTTCTTTAGTCTGACATAAAACGTGATATAAAATAAACTTTATTGCAAAAGAAGCAAAATAAAGTAATATAAACATATCTTAATTTACGTACATTAACTATCTATAATAAAATGGTAAATATTGCAGTAATGTTTCTGATCTAACTTTTGTTTCTTATAGATGTGTACATTTCATATTCTTACTCCTGGCTAAATTTATACTTTATATTAAACAAATGAAGCAAAACTTGTTTAATTTTTTTGTTATTGTAATGTGTGTCCGTCCAGTAAATCACTTTTCGGTAGACTTTATAACTCTTGTTTGTTAATTCATCTAGTTAATATGTAAAATCTCTGTCTTTATGTAAAAGGAAATCTTATTTAAAATTGTTAATTGTTTATAACGGTTTTAAACTACAAGAAGATAACTTAGATAATACTTACTCTGTTAGTGAAATTAAATAATTTTATTGCTCCATTACACTGAACTATAATTACCTCATAAATGATGTAAAAGTATAGTAATAAAGTATGAAGAAACTTATTATAAAACGTATGAAAATAATTTCTTATTTATTATTTATTCACGTTTATATTTTTGCGTTTCAGATTATTCAGAGTAGCAAATAAAGTAAAAAAGGAATAGTACTCGTATATACACAAGAAGAAAGGCATTTAGATGAGACGTACTGTTTTACGATTCTGTTGAATCTTTTCAAAGAGATTTACATTCCACCGATGATTTGGAGAAAAGGTCAGGAACGCTTCACTACCGTCTCGTGTTTATTCCTTCTAATACCATTTTTACTATCTCAGAGTCGAACAGAAGAGAATTATTTGTGTTTCTGTGTGTGACATCTGCACTTTTCTATCCACTTAAAATCTGCGTACAACAACCACTTGGTTTACAAAGTGGTAAAATTGGTGTTATTCAGAATTATTCCTATTTTAATATATTAGATTGAACGAAAAATATGGTTAAAGATTTTTCTCTATTTTAAATATTATTCGCTTATATTTGTTACATATTTCATATTATACACGTATTATATTCCAGTGAAATAGTAGAATTTGCCACTTTTTACTGAAAACAGAATTTAAAATTAAAATTCCTATAAACAGACAGGAATGAGATGTCTGTTTCAGGCTATTTTAACTTATTTATAGTGTACTTTGAGTTTACTTTACTGTCTCGGCCAAGAAAGTATATACCGTACGTATGTAGGTCTCAAAAACCTACTTCTGTCAAAAAGGTCTACCTCTACCTTCACTCGGTTTAAGGTATTTCCATTGCCATAGTGGAGTTCGCCTTGTTGTGACGATGAAGAACATAATACATACAAACTTAGGACCAATAAGTCCGGTAACAATATTGTATTCCCTGCACAAGGGGGAAATTAAAAAAAAATCATCTCAATAATCATTTATGATGGTTTTGAGCTGTAGAAGTTGTTTTATTCGGAGTGCAGTCTGGAAAATAATAGCTCGTTGAAGCATGTTAGTGTAATAATCCTACACCACGTTGTAATGGGAGCCGGTTAGCAATGAGATACCTAGAAATTCTTGCACACATGCATTCACAGTTTTCCTCTGTAAGGTGGGTCTTAATAAAGTATTTTAACAATATTTCTAAATGATTAGATGATTTTAATTTGTGACTGGCTCAATTTAGAATAAAGTTTATATGGTTTGTATTTGTTACCTGCATTACACTACTAATCAAGGCACGTACTGGTATATTATAAAATTAAAATGTAAACAAATGATTCAGGCCCTTGAAATATGTACTTTTAGAGCATTTCAAGAGTGTCAGCAGCTGTTTAGTTTTCTTAAATTTAGACCCTGAACTTTAAATATGATCATTAAAATAGTAGTTAAATTAATTAAACATTCGGTTGTGCTGTCATTAAACAATTTTTACACAAAACCGTTGATTACATTAACAAGGAAATTTAAATTAATATTCCATGTATTAATGGCATGGGAGTTTTCGCTACTTTAGAGATCGGTAGGGGGTACCCCAGAGGCGTTTTCTATATAATAATAGGCCTACATTCATAATAGGTACACTAAGAATATCCATTTGAAATAGAAGTAATTTACGCTTGAAAGCAAAATTAACAAACAAAGGCACTTATGCACTTGTAATAATATTAAGATTAAGTAGTCCCCAATAGTAGTTATCAAAACTCATATTAAATTATGACTATTCTTCTCCCATTTCATAACTTCCATGTAGTAAAAACACATTTCGCATTGTATAACATGTCTCTAATAAGTTGAAGCAATATATACTGCTGTTTAATTAAACCATTTCAACGTTCCTTGAGGTAATAAATTTGTTTGAATCTGCGTTTATTGTTAAAACTTTTCATATAGCCATAGTTTCCAATCAATTGAAATGAGCTTACGTTTAAAATTGATTAGACATTGGTTTCTATGTTCCGGTGAAAGGGTCTGGAAGTAACGTTCGTCGTTTGTCAGGATTGGAAAAACCAGAGCCTGTCACTGACGATAGGAAACGACCTCGTTTATTGAAATGGTACTGAGGACTCTCCATCAATTCGGTTTTTCCAATGGTTTTACTGATTATGAGCTATTTAAATTTCTGTTAATTGTTCTACATAGTGCTTGTGTAATTTATATTTGAATAAAAACAAGCCGAGTATGATAGATAGTAATTGCCATAACGTATATAATTGAGGCAATCAACCATGAATATATAATTCATTATTTTATTTTGGAGGGGTTTGAAGGAGATTTTATATACTTATGGTAAATTAGCATGGGATTTTCACTCTGACTCCTTCATATAAATTTTGTACTTTTAAATTTAAATTTGAACAAATAAATAGTCGATATTTTATTTTCATTAAAATTTATTAGCATATACTTTTAGGCATTTAAAGATATTAAAATGTACACCTGAAAGTAAATTGATCCTTTGTCGCTAATTTTACGTTGAATATTTTGGTGTGAGAAACAAAAAAATAGCACACAAATCAACCATGTTAATAAGCTAAATATTTCGCAATACAACTGTTAGTTGCTGGGCATTCTCAGTGGTTCGTTAATCAAATGGTTTTGGTACATTTTCTCTACAGCAATATTTTGCTGGGGGCCCAATTTTTAATTAAATAAAAAATGTAACTATGATACTTGTTAGGAGAATTGACAGACTCTACTACTTTCCTGCAGCTCTGATTATCCTCTTCCGTTTAGGAAAACTCAACATCTGTTCTTAGGTATCCTTGTGGTAATAGCAAAAAAAATGTTGAATAGGAAAGTCATGCAGTCTGTAAACAGCGAAAATACTAACAGTCAAATGAGCTGGATGGAGAGTTACAAAGACAAGGTCGGCCGAGACAATACCATCTGAAATTCAAGGTCAAAGCAAAGCCAGCCGATTCATACGAATTTTTGATATAAAAACTAACACCGCCACTACGGCACCGGTCATTACATCTGCTATATTGATTGTAGCCGTCAATTGAGAATTGTGGTACTTCGTCAGAACCCAGACCTTCTGGTAGTACAGTATCATCAGATTTTAAGGTATTGCTACAATTTAAAACCCCATTGAAATAATCCGAGCTATTGTCCAATGATATATAGCGAGCAAAAACACAACATTGAACTTTTTTATAAGTACTAAAAGTTCGGTTTTAGCAATAACCGAAGAAAAGATTTCATGAGTCCGGAAATGTGGGCACATGAGAAAAGTTGAAGACGAATACCTTTGCAAGCAAGCAGGGATCGACAATGCTTTGGAATCTTTCATCGTTTCATAGGAAAACGATTCTACGTCGGAGAGCACCGAACGCACTCATGTAGGCCTTGAAAAATGTAAGTTGTTCAGAAATTTTAAAACACGCAATTTTCCTTCAAGTTTGGTGTAAACCGATTTTGTGTTACTGGTTGCAGCCCCCCCCCCCCCCACCCCCCCCCCCCCCCACCCCCCCCCCCCCCCACCCCCCCCCCCCCCCACCCCCCCCCCCCCCCACCCCCCCCCCCCCCCACCCCCAACATTATATATTTGTAGCTAATGTAATTGTCAACTGTTTGGTGTTTAAGACAAGACAATAAGATGTTTATACTAAGTAATTAGTGAGCTAACCAAGTTATAAATTTGGCTTAATACTCTGCAGTAAAGCTGTTTCACAAAAGCCGATTCTTAGTGTTTTTAAGTAAAATGGTTTTAGTATGTTTTCTTACTATCAACATTTTGGTCTGGGGTTTAAAGTTTTTTACCTAAAACGTGAGTTAGAAGAAATGCTAGACTTTACTAATTTCTTGATAAAGTTCTGATCATCCTGTTCCCTCTAGGGAAACTCCACATCTGTCCTTGTTGTGATATCAATAAGTAAACGAGGTGTAAGATATAAAACTGTTTATGCACACAATGTTCTGATAAAATAAACACCGGGGAATCCATAAACAAACAAAACTGAAACTATATTGAAATTTAAAAAATCTATACCGCCTTAAGTTAAAAACATCTAGTTTTATATAATACGTTAGTTACAATGTATTTAAAGAGCTCAAATACGATATTTATTTTTTGTTTGCATTGTTCATGGACGGATCGTTTTTGTAAGTTTTCTATACAAGAACAGATATTATTTATTTTAATAAACTATAAATGGGTTATGTATATTTCAAACATTTTCAAATATTCATATTTTGGTAATATAACAAGTATGGATAGGGGCCACGCTTTGTAAACATTTACATAACTAAATGAAGTAATTAACGGAGCTTTGTGGTGAGTAAATTGAGCCTGTTAACCGCCGCAGACGAGGTAGCTTTCCATTGCTTTGTTCTAGTGCCATAACAAGTTCGTTTTGTATTCAAGTGGTCAAAGTGCAGTGATTTATTTCAAGCCTGCGATATTTTTCAAAGCGAATACGTTATTGTGAGGCTACTAGAAAAGTAATTAGAATTGTGTAATCAACGGGGAATTCAGGGTGTGATTTTGTTGTGGAGTATTGTTATGTAAGGAAAGGTGCTCCAATAAGTATAGCTAAAATAACAATATACAGGCTGTAATACATCTTTTTTTAAAATAATGTTTTGTTTAATAAGTTTAATAATGGGATGAAATAATGTAATTACAAACGTGATTTGGGAAATAAAGTATAGCGTAGATGTTGCAGTTTAATGATCAAAGTTAGTACTCAGTAGACTATTTTAGAAAATAATTGTAGATATAAAGATCCTTTGAAATCTCCGTTGATAAAAAAACGAATTACATGCAATGCTGACAAGTAAAGTTTTCATTCAGTTCTATCCAACGGTGTATCTGGATTAAACAGTGTGTCAATAAAGTAAGTATCCAAATATTTTATATACTTTCAGAGGAAGCATGTCTATATGGTTCACCAGAGAGGGTATAATTTGTTTGACAAAAAATCTTTCATGTCAATGAATTACCACTTTAAAACAGTAATTCCTCGTTTTATGAAATACATTTTAGAGTGGCCTTAAACTGCATAATATTAAAACCTAATGCCTAACATTGATAAAAGTTTATTTAAATAAATGCGAAAAAGTGAGTTAGTTTGTTACAACTTTCACACGTAAATCATTCCACTGACTGTAATGAAATTCTACATGGACATTCTTAGGGCCTCTGGTTAAATAATAGGCCTATAATTATTAAAAAACCTTCGGGTTATGCCCCCGTGGTATTTAAAGTTGCTGATATTCCCATGGATTGTACCAGCACATTTTATTAATTAATTGGAAAAGCCTGTTAAACTGTTAATTCTAAAAATTGTTCTAAAAAACTACTATATGTTTAGCTAATTTAATTCCACTTTTAAACATGAATCCAAATAGAGTCTTCAAGCAATAGAGTAAACTTGAAAGTAATGCTTATTACAGTATTTAAACTTTTTTCCAGATAATGAAATTGGGAGTTTTAGTAAACATATACTTTTAACCGTACATTTCAGCAAACATACGTATGCAGTACTTGGTCATTAGTGTCATGGAAATATCAAAGACACAGTTGCCGTCTAGCTTTAACTACAGATTTTAATACAATTAAAAAACTGAACTTAGTTTGTTTTTTAAAACAAGCATGCTACTTTAGAACAGAGTATGTACTAGTATAGATTTTCTAGATTGAGGCAACAAAGAAATCTCAACCATGACACCGGACATGCCTTACTGCGGAACTAAATTACATTGGCCGTAATAACCGTTTAATTACAGAAGTTAACATCTCTGACCTTTGTATGTATATTTTATTGATCCTTGCAAACATTTAAAATCAACCATAGTGTTCAAAATATAATTCCCACGAATTAGAAGTGCGCACATGCAAATCCAAAAACAAAAACCATTCGCGATTTTACTTAACACCTGAAGCACTTAACCATTAACACTGTATTAATGTGCACACAACATATGCCTAATCCTGTCTCAAAACTACATAGAGCCATACTTTGTATAACACCATAAGTGCGTTAGCAGAAAAACTAAGGACTTCGACTTTAGAATGCATCTTCAATGGTGTAAGATGTCATAAACGACACCAATTTATCAATTATCAAATGATAGATAATTGTGGATATTTACCATTTTTATGTTTTAAAATTATAGAAACATTTAGTAAGTAACGGTACTTAGTAAAATAAGTAAAAATATTGATCAATAAATTGTAAAATTTGCGTTGTCATGCTTCTAAACTAACATGTTCTTAGATATTAAATATTATTCTTAGATATATTGCTTTATGCTAAATAAATGGGTTTTTAATAGACAAGTAAACAGTGTCATGTTTTATTTTAATGGAATAATACACAGATATAAGCAATTAAATTCAGAAACATTTACACACACGAGAAATAATTATCTGTACTATCGAATACACTACGAGTTCAATTAAAAACAGTATAGTTGTTAATACCGTCATTAGGTAAATTCAAGTTGCCGTAAAGGATTTATAAACTAATGTGTCTACTTGAATCACTCATTTGATTAAACGCAATATGAGTAATGCATTTAAAAGATAAATATTTTAGGTTTAATAACAGTGTTTAAATGTAAAGTAAATATCAGACTTCATTGTCTCTTATATCTGCACTTATAGCAGTTACCCGCTCCTTTGCACGCAATGTAGTAGTCGTTGCACATGTATGACCACTACTGGATGAAGAAAATACGTTAAAATTTTATATTTATGGCTATTTTAATTTACTTTCTTAGACAGTAACATTATCTTTTAGATCTAATACTTAATATTTGATTAAAATTGACAGCTAAAAATAGGTTAACAATGACACTACTCGTTTGTTTTCTTTTTAACTAAAATATTGTTAATATTTTAGAACATTTAGAGCTGGAATTAGTACGTTAGTTCAAAAATACAGTCCGGCGAATTTTCATCTAACATAGTTCTTGCTAATGTTACGAAATCAGTTTATTGTGTGAGGGTATATACATTGCAGATATTTAATTTATAAAATAACTTCTTTCTAAATAAGTACTATTGAAAAAATAAAAATAATTTTGATGCATAAATTAATTAGGACCTCAAAAAGAGCCTAAATAATTGTAAGACTAAACATAAGGGGTATGAGTGTTTTAGAAGATTTTCATCATTGTTCTTAGGTGTTAAAATTGAGAATGGTCACCAGAAAAGCCGAATAATATATCATTGTAGCAACTAGATTCCACAACTTCTTATTCTATAAAGATTATTCATAGAAAATGTGAACTTTCGCGACAGAAATGTATTAATTTACATTGAAAAATTTCAGGGAAAAAGTGTTAAAAGTATTTGGTTGGATAGGAACGAATATTATATTACTGTTAACTTGAGAAGAAACTTTATCTCTTTCGCAAAGCGTACATTACACTGCATAGGGAAAATTCTAAAGGATAAGATATAATAGGTGCAGTTCGATGACGGGAATTAAACGAATTCTATGGGTAAGAGATGCAATCCAATCACATAAGCACATGGGATGAAAAATTAACATTCATATCTGTTGAAAGATATGAATATTTCCATATTGTAAAAAAGAAAAACAAAGGGTCGGTACTGAAATAATAATCTATTTTTATTCTTATTCGTGTAATTAATCATATTACAACTAAACCATAACAGTAAAGACCCAATGTTATTCTATATATTATATCAATAGAAGAATGACAGATAACATCCATCTTAAATATCCAATCTCAATAATCGCTCTTACTATTGCATAAAGTTTCTTGCCAAGTTAGTTAAATGGATAGCGAAATTCGCCCATCCGGTCCCTTCCCAGTATTGTATTGTGGGAAAACCCGCGTTCCACTACTTTGTGTGATACTGCTAGTGACATTATATTGTAATGTTGTTTTTATGGAATATTTATGCTCTAATGTTATAAATTCAAGTATCAGTAGATAGAACAAAGCTTTAGAACCCGAAAGAGAATTGTAAACTATCGATACCAATGTATAGGAAAGGCCAATTGTTTTTGTAGGTATGTAGGTAACATTTTTGATAAGTATGTAAATATAAAAGTGATTGTGGTGTCAGAGATTTTTGATGATAGAAATTGTGGTTTAAATTTGACAATCTTCTCATTTACGATTTGATTTAGAGCTTTCGCTACGTGTTAATATATTGGAAACAAATATATGAAAGGCAAATATTATGTATTATGTATAATGTAAAATGTAACGCACTTAATAACTATAATAAAATCGTACTGCTTTGCATAAAAACATCTGCGTTCATAATAACATATACTTGAATATTACAATTTGGTTTAACGAAATAGATTTGAAACCTAATATAATAGTTTAAGGAAATTAATAACATTACCTAATACAGAAAAACAATAATATAAGTTCATTTATTCGTCAAATGTTTCAACATTTTACTTGTTATATTAAGACACAGATAGATGATTGTATTTTTATGTCTTATATCTCTGTCTCAGCTTATTTCTACATCCTTTTATTACTTATCCTTCCGTATTTTTATGCATTTTAGAACCTCATTCTCTCGAATTGTTCCTACTTTGGATGTAATAAAATAGATTATTACTGTTTCTGTGACTATTCAAATATTGAACTCCCAGAGATGACAAGAGATCGATGGTCGATGGCCATATTAGTTTTCTATTCCATAGAGATTGTATACAGCCAAATTAGTTTATTACTTATGGAGCACGTAATATACAAATAAAAAGAGAGAATTATCTCGCAAACTGGTGTACTCATAAACATGGTTTTGTGCCCTAACCCCTACAATATTACACATTCTTATGTGGTTTCTATTTACTGCAAATACAATTCATCACTAAAATTGATGGATAGTTAGTAATGTATAATTCCTAAGCTAAAGTATTGATATAAATTAAAACACGATTGATTTTCAAATAGTGTTAACGACTTAAAGTACATAACAGAAGATTTACAGAAATATGCGCAAAAATTGCAACAGTGTTGTGGGTTTAATTGCTACAATTCAATAAATAACAAATACGACTATATTGCAGTACTTTCAATACGGTGCTGATAGAGTCACCAAATCAAGAACCTTGATTTTATATCTGTTTAAAGCATGCAACTTATAGCATAAATCAGAAACTACTCCAATTTTTCAAGGTACAATTCGATCATTGCTTTGAACTTAACAATATAGAAACGAGCAATACTCGTTTATAGATGACACTAGATGTATACATCTGATGAAACAATAAAAGTTTACAAAACCACAAACTGCCTGCTCCTAGAATTGGCTGCTTTTACAACTGTCGTAACTTGTAGAGTTTAAACGGTTACCGCAGAAGGAATCGCTATGTTGTAACAGTTACTTGGCTCAACAGTAGTTTATATACTTCAATATAAAATGTAATTTTTGTAACTTGTTCTTGAAAAGAGAACAAGTTGTAATTCAAAAACATTCTAAGGATATGCCTGTAAATATGGAGTAATATGTTTAAAGTAATAAGTATGTTTATTGTTATAAGTAATATAAACTTGTTTACAAATGAATGTTTCTAACAGAATTTCATTAGACTAAACAACGTGCAGAGAAATTAAATATTTTAATTATTAAAGACAATTTCCTTAACTGTTTTTATAAAACAAAACGTCCATTAGCACCTAATGTAAATGAACTTCCAGGATATGGGTGAAGTTTGTACGAGCAAAAGCTTTCAGTCTGAAGCTTCTGGAATCAGAAATTAAATGATCCAAGTTTTACTTGCAAATCTTTAAATCAACTTGTGAAGGACGCTTCATTTGTACTTAAGTCCTTTGCTAATGTCTTTAAGAATATAATTATGTTAACAGCGAATTTGAATAGAATCAAAGTAATAAACAATTAGAAATAAATAATAATTATGAAAGAACTTTTAATTAAACAAATACTTCTTTAATTTGATTAAGTTTTCTTAAGATTATATGTTAAAAATTATAAATTTGTTCGATGTGTATATTTTTTTATTTAATTTTCAATAAAACTTAGCCTTTTATAACTTAAGAGCGAGACGTTTTTGGAAATGTGGTTTTCATTGTCAAATACTGGAATTTCAGAATGTTACATAATCGAGAGTTTTAAAGTAAGAAAAGAATGATATCAACCTAGGTTAGCTCTGAAGAGAAACAACACAAGTAACTGCTGAAATTAAGAATTAAATAAAATATTTTAGCATGTAGTAAATAGTAAACTCTGTGAAATAAGTATGCTCACTACGAGTGCTTCAAACTTTTTGCACATAAATGGATTTTTTAAACAGTTTCTTAACATGTGAGAATAAAAAAATGTATTGATATAAAAAACTAAAATTTAATGTAAAATTGATTTTAGGGAAAGTTATTGTTAGTTTTTCCAATAAAGTGTACTTGGTATCATTTATACTTTCTCAAATACCAAATTAATGTATAATTAACAAAAACATTATTTAATAATAAAACGTATTTAAATATTTAATACGTTTGACTTACAGCATTTAATAAAAATGACTTACAGCATTTTTGTTAAGTATGGCAACATTTATGAATTAGGAAGTATGCTTGATGTACTTACACAAAATAAGACTATGTGGTCTGCTGAAATACATTAATCTGAAAGGACGAATAAAACTTAGCAAATTAAATGATTGCTTTATTTGTTTCAAATTTCATAAACTGCGTGCAAGAAAAACATTACGGCAAATTAAAAAAACAAATTCCTTTGTAATAATTTGTAAGTAAAACTTACTACTGTAAAATGGCTAGTATAAACTTGTTTTAATTTTAATTATTTGTTTGTAATTGTCTTCATTGTATTCTTTTTAGATGAAACGCGTTTTCATATCAATAGAAATGATACTTTCAGTTTCCTGACATTGGTTTCTATGCTCCGTGTAAAGGTGTCTGCAAGTACTGTTCGCCGTTTTTCAGAATTGGAAAACCAGGTTCTGCCACTGACAATAGGAAACGACCTCGTTTATTGAAATGGCGCTGAGAACTCTGCTTCACTATTCGTCTCTCATCGATTAGAGTGCTTGACCATTTCAATTTCTGTAAATCGTTATATAGAGATGCTTAGTTTAATTTATGTTTGAATAAAAATAGACTGAATATAATGGATAGTAATAGTCATAAACTACACAAGAGAGACAATAAATAAAGGAAAAAATATTAATTTTTGTTTGTTGGGACAGTATACTTATGGTTTATTAGCTAACCATTTTCACTACGATGACGTCATACTAATTGTGAGTTATTAAACTTAAATTTGACCAAATCTACAGTAAGGTTGTACATATTTATCCGCTCGTTTCCAATTATATGAGAAAAATGGATTTGTTATAGTATTTTTAAACAACCATTAACATAAACAACGGGGAAAAAGGTATAAATAGGCCGAGAATTAGCGAAGCTTATTATTTATGGCGGCAAATAAATCTATCTTCGTTAGACCTGTCTATCTATAGGGTATGTCGTGAAAGAATTGAGCTAAGTATTAAAATATTGCATGAAACATCATTTCACGTTGAGTATGATAAAAACACTTTTTATTATATCCTTTATTCTATTCCTAGCGAAGCCCGTTACGCGACACGTGGTATAGCGTTTTCCCATGTAATTAGAGAGAGCAAAGGCACCTGTAACAATTAATTAACTGTTAATTAATTAATCTACACAGATTGGTCTAAAGAGTTGATTGGAAGATACTATTAGCAAGGTACATTAGTTATCAAATATTGGGGAGATATTTGCAGGATTTACAGGCCGGTACGGTGAAGTGAAGGACGGCACTGACAGGAGATATTAGATATGGGTTAACGACCTGGCGTAAGTGAACCCACGAATCAAATTTACTGAATATCGTGTTAGAAACAGCAAGGTTCGGACACGGTGAAAATTTAATACATGAATACTACGCCCATATTGCTAACCCCTTTTAACCCCTCGGTGACGATACATAGCTACCGAGAAAATACGCAGAGATCTCTATGGTGGCGCTATAACATCGGCAATGATGTTGCGAGAATCTCTTGATGACGGTATAGTGTCGTTGCCTTACGTTACAAAAATCATATTTGTTTACTTTTTAAAATATTGGTTTAACAGGGTGTAATTAAAAGATACTGGTTTTTTACGTTACATCGTACAGTTGTATAGCTACATTTGTCATATATCTTTACTCTTTGGCATACAGATTTGATAAGCGAACAGGTTTCTACAATTCACAAACTGAAATATCAAATTTTATTACAAGTTTACCTTTAGAAATATAAATGGAATATATCGTAAAATATAAAACTAATTTGTATTAATATATAGTAAGTGACCTAGGTAAGATTTTTCCTTTGTTGGTCTAAAAATAGATTTTAAAATTGTACTTGATTTACATTATATATTTGTAGCTAATGTAATTGTCAACTGTTTGGTGTTTAAGACAAGACAATAAGATGTTTATACTAAGTAATTAGTGAGCTAACCAAGTTATAAATTTGGCTTAATACTCTGCAGTAAAGCTGTTTCACAAAAGCCGATTCTTAGTGTTTTTAAGTAAAATGGTTTTAGTATGTTTTCTTACTATCAACATTTTGGTCTGGGGTTTAAAGTGTTTAATCTTTTACCTAAAACGTGAGTTAGAAGAACTGCCAGACTCTACTAATTTCTTGATAAAGTTCTGATCATCCTGTTCCCTCTAGGGAAACTCCACATCTGTTCTTGTTGTGATATCAATAAGTAAACGAGGTGTAAGATATAAACTGATTATGCACGCAATGTTCTGATAAAATAAACATCGGGGAATCCATAAACAAACAAAACTGAAACTATATTGAAATTTTAAAAATGTGTACCTCCTTAAGTTAAAATAATCTAGTTTTATATAATACGTTAGTTACCATGTATTTAAAGAGCTCAAATACGATATTTATTTTTTGTCTGCATTGTTCATAGACTGATCGTTTTTGTAAGTTTTCTATACAAGACCAGATATTATTTATTTTAATAAACTATAAATGGGTTATGTATATTTCAAACATTTTCAAATATTCATATTTTGGTAATATAACAAGTATGGATAGGGGCCACGCTTTGTAAACATTTACATAACTAAATGAAGTAATTAACGGAGCTTTGTGGTGAGTAAATTGAGCCTGTTAACCGCCGCAGACGAGTTAGCTTTCCATTGCTTTGTTCTAGTGCCATAACAAGTTCGTTTTGTATTCAAGTGGTCAAAGTGCAGTGATTTATTTCAAGCCTGCGATATTTTTCAAAGCGAATACGTTATTGTGAGGCTACTAGAAATGTAATTAGAATTGTGTAATCAACGGGGAATTCAGGGTGTGATTTTGTTGTGGAGTATTGTTATGTAAGGAAAGGTGCTCCAATAAGTATAGCTAAAATAACAATATACAGGCTGTAATACATCTTTTTTTAAAATAATGTTTTGTTTAATAAGTTTAATAATGGGATGAAATAATGTAATTACAAACGTGATTTGGGAAATAAAGTATAGCGTAGATGTTGCAGTTTAATGATCAAAGTTAGTACTCTGTAGACTATTTTAGAAAATAATTGATGATATAAAGATCCTTTGAAATCTCCCTTGATAAAAAACGAATTACATGCAATGCTGACAAGTAAAGTTTTCATTCAGTTCTATCCAACGGTGTATCTGGATTAAACAGTGTGTCAATAAAGTAAGTATCCAAATATTTTATATACTTTCAGAGGAAGCATGTCTATATGGTTCACCAGAGAGGGTATAATTTGTTTGACAAAAAATCTTTCATGTCAATCAATTACCACTTTAAAACAGTAATTCCTTGTTTTATGAAATACATTTTAGAGTGGCCTTAAACTGCATAATAATAAAACCTAATGCCTAACATTGATAAAAGTTTATTTAAATAAATGCGAAAAAGTGAGTTAGTTTGTTACACTTTCACACGTAAATCATTCCACTGACTGTAATGAAATTCTACATGGGCATTCTTAAGGTCTCTGGTTAAATAATAGGCCTATAAATATTTAAAAAAACCTTCGGGTTATGCCCTCGTGGTGTTTAAAGTTGCTGATATTCCCATGGATTGTACCAGCACATTTTATTAATTAATTGGAAAAGCCTGTTAAACTGTTAATTCTAAACATTGTTCTAAAAACTACTATATGTTTAGCTAATTTAATTCCACTTTTAAACACGAATCCAAATAGAGTCTTCAAGCAATAGAGTAAACTTGAAAGTAATGCTTATTACAGTATTTAAACTTTTTTCCAGATAATGACATTGGGAGTTTTAGTAAACATATACTTTTAACCGTACATTTCAGCAAACATACGTATGCAGTACTTGGTCATTAGTGTCATGGAAATATCAAAGACACAGTTGCCGTCTAGCTTTAACTACAGATTTTAATACAATTAAAAAACTAAACTTAGTTTGTTTTTTAACACAAGCATGCTACTTTAGAACAGAGTATGTACAAGTATATATTTTCTAGATTGAGGCAACAAAGAAATCTCAACCATGACACCGGACATGCCTTAGTGCGGAACTAAATTACATTGGCCGTAATAACCGTTTAATTACAGAAGTTAACATCTCTGACCTTTGTATGTATATTTTATTGATCCTTGCAAAAATTTAAAATCAACCATAGTGTTCAAAATATAATTCCCACGAATCAGAAGTGCGCACATGCAAATCCAAAAACAAAAACCATTCGCGATTTTACTTAACACTTGAAGCACTTAACCATTAACACTGTATTAATGTGCACACAACATTTGCCTAATCCTGTCTCAAAACTACATAGAGCCATACTTTGTATAATACCATAAGTGCGTTAGCAGAAAAACTAAGGACTTCGACATTAGAATGCATCTTCAATGGTGTAAGATGTCATAAACGACATTTATCAATTATCAAATGATAGATAATTCAATTATCAAATGATAGATAATTGTGGATATTTACCATTGTTATGTTTTAAAATATTATAGAAACATTTAGTAAGTAACGGTACTTAGTAAAATAAGTTAAAATATTGATCAATAAATTGTAAAATTTGCGTTGTCATGCTTCTAAACTAACATGTTCTTAGATATTAAATATTATCCTAAGAATAATATTTAAATATATAATATAAATTATAATTTAATTATATTATTATTATGTAATATAATATTATATTATAATAATAATTATTATTATTAATATATATATATATATATATATTATATTATATATATTATATTATTATATATAATGCAATATTATAATATAATATATTATATATAATATTAAATATATAATATTTAAATATATCTAAATATATTGCCTTATGCTAAATAAATTGGTTCTTAATAGACAAGTGAACAGTGTCATGTTTTATTTTAATGGAATAATACACAGATATAAGCAATTAAATTCAGAAACATTTACACACACGAGAAATAATTATCTGTATTATCGAATACAATACGAGTTCAATTAAAACAGTATAGTTGTTAATACCGTCATTAGGTAAATTCAGGTTGCCGTAAAGGATTTATAAACTAATGTGTCTACTTGAATCACTCATTTGATTAAACGCAATATGAGTAATGCATTTAAAGTAGTGAAGCGGTGAGTGTGTAATTAATGAAAACAATTCCAGGAAGTGTCTGCAGTAAGTATCCATTAGACTCTACCGTAGATGCATTATCTCAGAGAGGTAGAGTTGCGATAAAGCGTGTTTTCAGTCTCAATGGCTTATTCATCAGAAATCAAAAGCTGATAATCTGAATCTTTAAATAGTCGCCACCTTAAGCTTTTGCCTCAGACTGTTTACCAAGTATTACTTTATACGTTCTCAATAGCAAGTTATATTAGAATTATTATAAAAAACTAGCTGACCCGGCAAACATTGTTTTGCTGTATAAATTGTTATTAGTTTGTTATTCTGTATTGATAATTATCATATCTGATACATATGATAATATTACTAATTAAAACATCAACCCCTTAACGCAATGAATTCCACACAATATTCTTTGCTAGCCAATCTTTAGCTAACATAAACAAACTGAATGTTTTGTCCACTCGAGCATGCCACATATAATTGCCCGTGTGAAAAGCAATACTTCTACGCGGATGCTTTTCTACAACCTACTGTGCAAACCTGTATGAAAACTTCTAGTTCGTGTGAATTATATTTCCGACGCAAATTTCGAGTTTCCCTTCTTCCCAAGATCAAGAAAGAATTTTTTAAACTGATTTATTTATGGTCATTGTAATTTACTTTGATATTAGTGATTTTTCCATTGTTGATTTTGCCTCTTTTCTGATATACACATACACAGTTCTTATAACGCCACTTTTGTAAAAAGACAAATATTTTAGGTTTAATAACAGTGTTTAAATGTAAAGTAAATATCAGACTTCATTGTCTCTTATATCTGCACTTATAGCAGTTACCCGCTCCTTTGCACGCAATGTAGTAGTCGTTGCACATGTATGACCACTACTGGATCAAGAAAATACGTTAAAATTTTATATTTATGGCTATTTTAACTTACTTTCTTAGACAGTAACATTATCTTTTAGATCTAATACTTAATATTTGATTAAAATTGACAGCTAAAAATAGGTTAACAATGACACTACTCGTTCGTTTTCTTTTTAACTAAAAATATTGTTAATATTTTAGAACATTTAGAGCTGGAATTAGTACATTAGTTCAGAAATACAGTCCGGCGAATTTTCGTCTAATATAGTTCTTGGTAATGTTACGAAATCAGTTTATTGTGTGAGGGTATATACATTGCAGATATTTAATTTATAAAATAACTTCTTTCTAAATAAGTACTATAGAAAAAATAAAAATAATTTTGATGCATAAATTAATTACGACTTCAAAAAGAACCTAAATAATTGTAAGACTAAACATAAGGGGTATGAGTGTTTTAGAAGATTTTCATCATTGTTCTTAGGTGTTAAAATTGAGATGGTCACCAGAAAAGCCGAATAATATATCATTGTAGCAACTAGATTCCACAACTTCTTATTCTATAAAGATTATTCATAGAAAATGTGAACTTTCGCGTCAGAAATTTTGTATTAATTTACATTGAAAGATTTCAGGGAAAAAGTGTTAAAAGTATTTGTTGGATAGGAACGAATATTATATTACTGTTAACTTGAGAAGAAACTTTATCTCTTTCGCAAAGCGTACATTACACTGCATAGGGAACATTCTAAAGGATAAGATATAATAGGTGCAGTTCGATGACGGGAATTAAACGAATTCTATGTGTAAGAGATGCAATCCAATCACATAAGCACATGGGATGAAAAATTAACATTCATATCTGTTGAAAGATATGAATATTTCCATTTGTAAAAAAGAAAAACAAAGGGTCGGTACTGAAATAATAATCTATTTTTATTCTTATTCGTGTAATTAATCATATTACAACTAAACCATAACAGTAAAGACCCAATGTTATTCTATATAATATATCAATAGAAGAATGACAGATAACATCCATCTTAAATATCCAATCTCAATAATCGCTCTTACTATTGCATAAAGTTTCTTGCCAAGTTAGTTAAATGGATAGCGAAATTCGCCCATCCGGTCCCTTCCCAGTATTGTATTGTGGGAAACCCGCGTTCCACTACTTTGTGTGATACTGCTAGTGACATTATATTGTAATGTTGTTTTTATGGAATATTTATGCTCTAATGTTATAAATTCAAGTATCAGTAGATAGAACAAAGCTTTAGAACCCGAAAGAGAATTGTAAACTATCGATACCAATGTATAGGAAAGGCCAATTGTTTTTGTAGGTATGTAGGTAACATTTTTGATAAGTATGTAAATATAAAAGTGATTGTGGTGTCAGAGATTTTTGATGATAGAAATTGTGGTTTAAATTTGACAATCTTCTCATTTACGATTTGATTTAGAGCTTTCGCTACGTGTTAATATATTGGAAACAAATATATGAAAGGCAAATATTATGTATTATGTATAATGTAAAATGTAACGCACTTAATAACTATAATAAAATCGTACTGCTTTGCATAAAAACATCTGCGTTCATAATAACATATACTTGAATATTACAATTTGGTTTAACGAAATAGATTTGAAACCTAATATAATAGTTTAAGGAAATTAATAACATTACCTAATACAGAAAAACAATAATATAAGTTCATTTATTCGTCAAATGTTTCAACATTTTACTTGTTATATTAAGACACAGATAGATGATTGTATTTTTATGTCTTATATCTCTGTCTCAGCTTATTTCTACATCCTTTTATTACTTATCCTTCCGTATTTTTATGCATTTTAGAACCTCATTCTCTCGAATTGTTCCTACTTTGGATGTAATAAAATAGATTATTACTGTTTCTGTGACTATTCAAATATTGAACTCCCAGAGATGACAAGAGATCGATGGTCGATGGCCATATTAGTTTCTATTCCATAGAGATTGTATACAGCCAAATTAGTTTATACTTATGGAGCACGTAATATACAAATAAAAAGAGAGAATTATCTCGCAAACTGGTGTACTCATAAACATGGTTTTGTGCCCTAACCCCTACAATATTACACATTCTTATGTGGTTTCTATTTACTGCAAATACAATTCATCACTAAAATTGATGGATAGTTAGTAATGTATAATTCCTAAGCTAAAGTATTGATATAAATTAAAACACGATTGATTTTCAAATAGTGTTAACGACTTAAAGTACATAACAGAAGATTTACAGAAATATGCGCAAAAATTGCAACAGTGTTGTGGGTTTAATTGCTACAATTCAATAAATAACAAATACGACTATATTGCAGTACTTTCAATACGGTGCTGATAGAGTCACCAAATCAAGAACCTTGATTTTATATCTGTTTAAAGCATGCAACTTATAGCATAAATCAGAAACTACTCCAATTTTTCAAGGTACAATTCGATCATTGCTTTGAACTTAACAATATAGAAACGAGCAATACTCGTTTATAGATGACACTAGATGTATACATCTGATGAAACAATAAAAGTTTACAAAACCACAAACTGCCTGCTCCTAGAATTGGCTGCTTTTACAACTGTCGTAACTTGTAGAGTTTAAACGGTTACCGCAGAAGGAATCGCTATGTTGTAACAGTTACTTGGCTCAACAGTAGTTTATATACTTCAATATAAAATGTAATTTTTGTAACTTGTTCTTGAAAAGAGAACAAGTTGTAATTCAAAAACATTCTAAGGATATGCCTGTAAATATGGAGTAATATGTTTAAAGTAATAAGTATGTTTATTGTTATAAGTAATATAAACTTGTTTACAAATGAATGTTTCTAACAGAATTTCATTAGACTAAACAACGTGCAGAGAAATTAAATATTTTAATTATTAAAGACAATTTCCTTAACTGTTTTTATAAAACAAAACGTCCATTAGCACCTAATGTAAATGAACTTCCAGGATATGGGTGAAGTTTGTACGAGCAAAAGCTTTCAGTCTGAAGCTTCTGGAATCAGAAATTAAATGATCCAAGTTTTACTTGCAAATCTTTAAATCAACTTGTGAAGGACGCTTCATTTGTACTTAAGTCCTTTGCTAATGTCTTTAAGAATATAATTATGTTAACAGCGAATTTGAATAGAATCAAAGTAATAAACAATTAGAAATAAATAATAATTATGAAAGAACTTTTAATTAAACAAATACTTCTTTAATTTGATTAAGTTTTCTTAAGATTATATGTTAAAAATTATAAATTTGTTCGATGTGTATATTTTTTTATTTAATTTTCAATAAAACTTAGCCTTTTATAACTTAAGAGCGAGACGTTTTTGGAAATGTGGTTTTCATTGTCAAATACTGGAATTTCAGAATGTTACATAATCGAGAGTTTTAAAGTAAGAAAAGAATGATATCAACCTAGGTTAGCTCTGAAGAGAAACAACACAAGTAACTGCTGAAATTAAGAATTAAATAAAATATTTTAGCATGTAGTAAATAGTAAACTCTGTGAAATAAGTATGCTCACTACGAGTGCTTCAAACTTTTTGCACATAAATGGATTTTTTAAACAGTTTCTTAACATGTGAGAATAAAAAAATGTATTGATATAAAAAACTAAAATTTAATGTAAAATTGATTTTAGGGAAAGTTATTGTTAGTTTTTCCAATAAAGTGTACTTGGTATCATTTATACTTTCTCAAATACCAAATTAATGTATAATTAACAAAAACATTATTTAATAATAAAACGTATTTAAATATTTAATACGTTTGACTTACAGCATTTAATAAAAATGACTTACAGCATTTTTGTTAAGTATGGCAACATTTATGAATTAGGAAGTATGCTTGATGTACTTACACAAAATAAGACTATGTGGTCTGCTGAAATACATTAATCTGAAAGGACGAATAAAACTTAGCAAATTAAATGATTGCTTTATTTGTTTCAAATTTCATAAACTGCGTGCAAGAAAAACATTACGGCAAATTAAAAAAACAAATTCCTTTGTAATAATTTGTAAGTAAAACTTACTACTGTAAAATGGCTAGTATAAACTTGTTTTAATTTTAATTATTTGTTTGTAATTGTCTTCATTGTATTCTTTTTAGATGAAACGCGTTTTCATATCAATAGAAATGATACTTTCAGTTTCCTGACGTTGGTTTCTATGCTCCGTGTAAAGGTGTCTGCAAGTACTGTTCGCCGTTTTTCAGAATTGGAAAACCAGGTTCTGCCACTGACAATAGGAAACGACCTCGTTTATTGAAATGGCGCTGAGAACTCTGCTTCACTATTCGTCTCTCATCGATTAGAGTGCTTGACCATTTCAATTTCTGTAAATCGTTATATAGAGATGCTTAGTTTAATTTATGTTTGAATAAAAATAGACTGAATATAATGGATAGTAATAGTCATAAACTACACAAGAGAGACAATAAATAAAGGAAAAAATATTAATTTTTGTTTGTTGGGACAGTATACTTATGGTTTATTAGCTAACCATTTTCACTACGATGACGTCATACTAATTGTGAGTTATTAAACTTAAATTTGACCAAATCTACAGTAAGGTTGTACATATTTATCCGCTCGTTTCCAATTATATGAGAAAAATGGATTTGTTATAGTATTTTTAAACAACCATTAACATAAACAACGGGAAAAGGTATAAATAGGCCGAGAATTAGCGAAGCTTATTATTTATGGCGGCAAATAAATCTATCTTCGTTAGACCTGTCTATCTATAGGGTATGTCGTGAAAGAATTGAGCTAAGTATTAAAATATTGCATGAAACATCATTTCACGTTGAGTATGATAAAAACACTTTTTATTATATCCTTTATTCTATTCCTAGCGAAGCCCGTTACGCGACACGTGGTATAGCGTTTTCCCATGTAATTAGAGAGAGCAAAGGCACCTGTAACAATTAATTAACTGTTAATTAATTAATCTACACAGATTGGTCTAAAGAGTTGATTGGAAGATACTATTAGCAAAGTACATTAGTTATCAAATATTGGGGAGATATTTGCAGGATTTACAGGCCGGTACGGTGAAGTGAAGGACGGCACTGACAGGAGATATTAGATATGGGTTAACGACCTGGCGTAAGTGAACCCACGAATCAAATTTACTGAATATCGTGTTAGAAACAGCAAGGTTCGGACACGGTGAAAATTTAATACATGAATACTACGCCCATATTGCTAACCCCTTTTAACCCCTCGGTGACGATACATAGCTACCGAGAAAATACGCAGAGATCTCTATGGTGGCGCTATAACATCGGCAATGATGTTGCGAGAATCTCTTGATGACGGTATAGTGTCGTTGCCTTACGTTACAAAAATCATATTTGTTTACTTTTTAAAATATTGGTTTAACAGGGTGTAATTAAAAGATACTGGTTTTTTACGTTACATCGTACAGTTGTATAGCTACATTTGTCATATATCTTTACTCTTTGGCATACAGATTTGATAAGCGAACAGGTTTCTACAATTCACAAAACTGAAATATCAAATTTTATTACAAGTTTACCTTTAGAAATATAAATGGAATATATCGTAAAATATAAAACTAATTTGTATTAATATATAGTAAGTGACCTAGGTAAGATTTTTCCTTTGTTGGTCTAAAAATAGATTTTAAAATTGTACTTGATTTACATTATATATTTGTAGCTAATGTAATTGTCAACTGTTTGGTGTTTAAGACAAGACAATAAGATGTTTATACTAAGTAATTAGTGAGCTAACCAAGTTATAAATTTGGCTTAATACTCTGCAGTAAAGCTGTTTCACAAAAGCCGATTCTTAGTGTTTTTAAGTAAAATGGTTTTAGTATGTTTTCTTACTATCAACATTTTGGTCTGGGGTTTAAAGTTTTTACCTAAAACGTGAGTTAGAAGAAATGCTAGACTTTACTAATTTCTTGATAAAGTTCTGATCATCCTGTTCCCTCTAGGGAAACTCCACATCTGTCCTTGTTGTGATATCAATAAGTAAACGAGGTGTAAGATATAAACTGTTTATGCACACAATGTTCTGATAAAATAAACACCGGGGAATCCATAAACAAACAAAACTGAAACTATATTGAAATTTAAAAAATCTATACCGCCTTAAGTTAAAAACATCTAGTTTTATATAATACGTTAGTTACAATGTATTTAAAGAGCTCAAATACGATATTTATTTTTTTGTTTGCATTGTTCATGGACGGATCGTTTTTGTAAGTTTTCTATACAAGAACAGATATTATTTATTTTAATAAACTATAAATGGGTTATGTATATTTCAAACATTTTCAAATATTCATATTTTGGTAATATAACAAGTATGGATAGGGGCCACGCTTTGTAAACATTTACATAACTAAATGAAGTAATTAACGGAGCTTTGTGGTGAGTAAATTGAGCCTGTTAACCGCCGCAGACGAGGTAGCTTTCCATTGCTTTGTTCTAGTGCCATAACAAGTTCGTTTTGTATTCAAGTGGTCAAAGTGCAGTGATTTATTTCAAGCCTGCGATATTTTTCAAAGCGAATACGTTATTGTGAGGCTACTAGAAAAGTAATTAGAATTGTGTAATCAACGGGGAATTCAGGGTGTGATTTTGTTGTGGAGTATTGTTATGTAAGGAAAGGTGCTCCAATAAGTATAGCTAAAATAACAATATACAGGCTGTAATACATCTTTTTTTAAAATAATGTTTTGTTTAATAAGTTTAATAATGGGATGAAATAATGTAATTACAAACGTGATTTGGGAAATAAAGTATAGCGTAGATGTTGCAGTTTAATGATCAAAGTTAGTACTCAGTAGACTATTTTAGAAAATAATTGTAGATATAAAGATCCTTTGAAATCTCCGTTGATAAAAAACGAATTACATGCAATGCTGACAAGTAAAGTTTTCATTCAGTTCTATCCAACGGTGTATCTGGATTAAACAGTGTGTCAATAAAGTAAGTATCCAAATATTTTATATACTTTCAGAGGAAGCATGTCTATATGGTTCACCAGAGAGGGTATAATTTGTTTGACAAAAAAATCTTTCATGTCAATGAATTACCACTTTAAAACAGTAATTCCTCGTTTTATGAAATACATTTTAGAGTGGCCTTAAACTGCATAATATTAAAACCTAATGCCTAACATTGATAAAAGTTTATTTAAATAAATGCGAAAAAGTGAGTTAGTTTGTTACACTTTCACACGTAAATCATTCCACTGACTGTAATGAAATTCTACATGGACATTCTTAGGGCCTCTGGTTAAATAATAGGCCTATAATTATTAAAAAACCTTCGGGTTATGCCCCCGTGGTATTTAAAGTTGCTGATATTCCCATGGATTGTACCAGCACATTTTATTAATTAATTGGAAAAGCCTGTTAAACTGTTAATTCTAAAAATTGTTCTAAAAACTACTATATGTTTAGCTAATTTAATTCCACTTTTAAACATGAATCCAAATAGAGTCTTCAAGCAATAGAGTAAACTTGAAAGTAATGCTTATTACAGTATTTAAACTTTTTTCCAGATAATGAAATTGGGAGTTTTAGTAAACATATACTTTTAACCGTACATTTCAGCAAACATACGTATGCAGTACTTGGTCATTAGTGTCATGGAAATATCAAAGACACAGTTGCCGTCTAGCTTTAACTACAGATTTTAATACAATTAAAAAACTGAACTTAGTTTGTTTTTTAAAACAAGCATGCTACTTTAGAACAGAGTATGTACTAGTATAGATTTTCTAGATTGAGGCAACAAAGAAATCTCAACCATGACACCGGACATGCCTTACTGCGGAACTAAATTACATTGGCCGTAATAACCGTTTAATTACAGAAGTTAACATCTCTGACCTTTGTATGTATATTTTATTGATCCTTGCAAACATTTAAAATCAACCATAGTGTTCAAAATATAATTCCCACGAATTAGAAGTGCGCACATGCAAATCCAAAAACAAAAACCATTCGCGATTTTACTTAACACCTGAAGCACTTAACCATTAACACTGTATTAATGTGCACACAACATATGCCTAATCCTGTCTCAAAACTACATAGAGCCATACTTTGTATAACACCATAAGTGCGTTAGCAGAAAAACTAAGGACTTCGACTTTAGAATGCATCTTCAATGGTGTAAGATGTCATAAACGACACCAATTTATAATTATCAATTATCAAATGATAGATAATTGTGGATATTTACCATTTTTATGTTTTAAAAATTATAGAAACATTTAGTAAGTAACGGTACTTAGTAAAATAAGTAAAAATATTGATCAATAAATTGTAAAATTTGCGTTGTCATGCTTCTAAACTAACATGTTCTTAGATATTAAATATTATCCTAAAGAATAAATATTTAAATATATAATATAAATTATAATTTAATTATATTATTATTATGTAATATAATATTATATTATAATTAATAATTATTATTATTAATATATATATATATATATATATTATATTATATATTATATTATTATATATATAATGCAATATTATAATATAAATATATTATATATAATATTAAAATATATAATATTTAAATATATCTAAATATATTGCTTTATGCTAAATAAATGGGTTTTTAATAGACAAGTAAACAGTGTCATGTTTTATTTTAATGGAATAATACACAGATATAAGCAATTAAATTCAGAAACATTTACACACACGAGAAATAATTATCTGTACTATCGAATACACTACGAGTTCAATTAAAACAGTATAGTTGTTAATACCGTCATTAGGTAAATTCAAGTTGCCGTAAAGGATTTATAAACTAATGTGTCTACTTGAATCACTCATTTGATTAAACGCAATATGAGTAATGCATTTAAAGTAGTGAAGCGGTGAGTGTGTAATTAATGAAAACAATTCCAGGAAGTGTCTGCAGTAAGTATCCATTAGACTCTACCGTAGATGCATTATCTCAGAGAGGTAGAGTTGCGATAAAGCGTGTTTTCAGTCTCAATGGCTTATTCATCAGAAAATCAAAAGCTGATAATCTGAATCTTTAAATTAGTCGCCACCTTAAGCTTTTGCCTCAGACTGTTTACCAAGTATTACTTTATACGTTCTCAATAGCAAGTTATATTAGAATTATTATAAAAAAACTAGCTGACCCGGCAAACATTGTTTTGCTGTATAAATTGTTATTAGTTTGTTATTCTGTATTGATAATTATCATATCTGATACATATGATAATATTAACTAATTAAAACATTCAACCCCTTAACGCAATGAATTCCACAATATTCTTTGCTAGCCAATCTTTAGCTAACATAAACAAACTGAATGTTTTGTCCACTCGAGCATGCCACATATAATTGCCCGTGTGAAAAGCAATACTTCTCTACGCGGATGCTTTTCTACAACCTACTGTGCAAACCTGTATGAAAACTTCTAGTTCGTGTGAATTATATTTCCGACGCAAATTTCGAGTTTCCCTTCTTCCCAAGATCAAGAAAGAATTTTTAAACTGATTTATTTATGGTCATTGTAATTTACTTTGATATTAGTGATTTTTCCATTGTTGATTTTGCCTCTTTTCTGATATACACATACACAGTTCTTATAACCCCACTTTTGTAAAAAGACAAATATTTTAGGTTTAATAACAGTGTTTAAATGTAAAGTAAATATCAGACTTCATTGTCTCTTATATCTGCACTTATAGCAGTTTACCCGCCGCTCCTTTGCACGCAATGTAGTAGTCGTTGCACATGTATGACCACTACTGGATGAAGAAAATACGTTAAAATTTTATATTTATGGCTATTTTTAATTTACTTTCTTAGACAGTAACATTATCTTTTAGATCTAATACTTAATATTTGATTAAAATTGACAGCTAAAAATAGGTTAACAATGACACTACTCGTTTCGTTTTCTTTTTAACTAAAAATATTGTTAATATTTTAGAACATTTAGAGCTGGAATTAGTACATTAGTTCAAAAATACAGTCCGGCGAATTTTCATCTAACATAGTTCTTGCTAATGTTACGAAATCAGTTTATTGTGTGAGGGTATATACATTGCAGATATTTAATTTATAAAATAACTTCTTTCTAAATAAGTACTATTGAAAAAATAAAAAATAATTTTGATGCATAAATTAATTAGGACTTCAAAAAAGAGCCTAAATAATTGTAAGACTAAACATAAGGGGTATGAGTGTTTTAGAAGATTTTCATCATTGTTCTTAGGTGTTAAAATTGAGATGGTCACCAGAAAAGCCGAATAATATATCATTGTAGCAACTAGATTCCACAACTTCTTATTCTATAAAGATTATTCATAGAAAATGTGAACTTTCGCGACAGAAATGTATTAATTTACATTGAAAAATATCAGGGAAAAAGTGTTAAAAGTATTTGTTGGATAGGAACGAATATTATATTACTGTTAACTTGAGAAGAAACTTTATCTCTTTCGCAAAGCGTACATTACACTGCATAGGGAAAATTCTAAAGGATAAGATATAATAGGTGCAGTTCGATGACGGGAATTAAACGAATTCTATGGGTAAGAGATGCAATCCAATCACATAAGCACATGGGATGAAAAATTAACATTCATATCTGTTGAAAGATATGAATAGTTCCATATTTAAAAAAGAAAAACAAAGGGTCGGTACTGAAATAATAATCTATTTTTATTCTTATTCGTGTAATTTTATTACAACTAAACCATAACAGTAAAGACCCAATGTTATTCTATATATTATATCAATAGAAGAATGACAGATAACATCCATCTTAAATATCCAATCTCAATAATCGCCCTTACTATTGCATAAAGTTTCTTGCCAAGTTAGTTAAATGGATGGCGAAATTCGCCCATCCGGCCCCTTCCCAGTATTGTATTGTGGGAAACCCGCATTCCACTACTTTGTGTGATACTGCTAGTGACATTATATTGTAATGTTGTTTTTATGGAATATTTATGCTCTAATGTTATAAATTCAAGTATCAGTAGATAGAACAAAGCTTTAGAACCCGAAAGAGAATTGTAAACTATCGATACCAATGTATAGGAAAGGCCAATTGTTTTTGTAGGTATGTAGGTAACATTTTTGATAAGTATGTAAATATAAAAGTGATTGTGGTGTCAGAGATTTTTGATGATAGAAATTGTGGTTTAAATTTGACAATCTTCTCATTTACGATTTGATTTAGAGCTTTCGCTACGTGTTAATATATTGGAAACAAATATAAGAAAGGCAAATATTATGTATTATGTATAATGTAAAATGTAACGCACTTAATAACTATAATAAAATCGTACTGCTTTGCATAAAAACATCTGCGTTCATAATAACATATACTTGAATATTACAATTTGGTTTAACGAAATAGATTTGAAACCTAATATAATAGTTTAAGGAAATTAATAACATTACCTAATACAGGAAAAACAATAATATAAGTTCATTTATTCGTCAAATGTTTCAACATTTTACTTGTTATATTAAGACACAGATAGATGATTGTCTTTTTATGTCTTATATCTCTGTCTCAGCTTATTTCTACATCCTTTTATTACTTATCCTTCCGTATTTTTATGCATTTTAGAACCTCATTCTCTCGAATTGTTCCTACTTTGGATGTAATAAAATAGATTATTACTGTTTCTGTGACTATTCAAATATTGAACTCCCAGAGATGACAAGAGATCGATGGTCGATGGCCATATTAGTTTCTATTCCATAGAGATTGTATACAGCCAAATTAGTTTATACTTATGGAGCACGTAATATACAAATAAAAAGAGAGGAATTATCTCGCAAAACTGGTGTACTCATAAACATGGTTTTGTGCCCTAACCCCTACAATATTACACCATTCTTATGTGGTTTCTATTTACTGCAAATACAATTCATCACTAAAATTGATGGATAGTTAGTAATGTATAATTCCTAAGCTAAAGTATTGATATAAATTAAAAACACGATTGATTTTCAAATAGTGTTAACGACTTAAAGTACATAACAGAAGATTTACAGAAATATGCGCAAAAATTGCAACAGTGTTGTGGGTTTAATTGCTACAATTCAATAAATAACAAATACGACTATATTGCAGTACTTTCAATACGGTGCTGATAGAGTCAACCAAATCAAGAACCTTGATTTTATATCTGTTTAAAAGCATGCAACTTATAGCATAAATCAAAAACTACTCCAATTTTTCAAGGTACAATTCGATCATTGTTTTAAACTTGTAACAATATAGAAAACGAGTCTTCGTGCTTGGAAATATCACCAACATTTACAATTTAGCGAATCGATAATCCTCCATTATTAGTACATTTGCCAAGAAAGTCTCCGTGCTAAGAAATATCACCAAAATTTCCAATTTACCGAATCGATAATCCTCCATTAGCAGTACAATTGCCAAGAAAGTCTATGTGCTAAGAAATATCACCAACATTTACAATTTAGCGAATCGATAAATCCTCCATTAGCAGTAAATTTGCCAAGAAAGTCTCCGTGCTTAAGAAATATCACCCATATTTACAATTTAGCAAATCGATAATCCTTCATTAGCAGTACATTTGCCAAAAAAGTCTACGTGATAAGAAATATCACCTACATTTACAATTTAGCGAATCGATAATCCTCCATTAGCAGTAAAATTGCCAAGAATGTCTCCGTGCTAAGAACTATCACCAACATTTACAATTTAGCGAATCGATAATCCTCCATTAGCAGTACATTTACCAAGAAAGTCTTCGTGCTTGTAAATATCACCAACATTTACAATTTAGCGAATCGAATAATCCTCCATTAGCAGTACATTTCTCTGTGCTAAGAAAGCAATTCTTAAGTCAATCTCAAACGAGTCAGTGGCCTGATTATAAAGCTGTTGAGATTGAGTGTTTTCTCTCGCAACTCAGTCCCAGCCCCGTCCCGTCGTTTGCAAGTGGCACTGATGGTAACTTGTTTTACCACTTCATTTACAAACTGGCTGTTGTTATTACATCCATTGTATTAGTTACATATTTTATTTTATAGCTGCAGTATAACAGTTAATGTAGAATTACTCTTATTGATATGTTAAATAAAATGTGTGTATACATGTAAGCTTGTTAACCCACCACACATATCAGAATATAGGATTTAAAGTAAATTATGTTCCTAAACTCACTTCAAACGTGAACCCTATAAGCCTTCAAGGCTTATTTATATTTCTTAAACGAAAATTAAATTTTCATATTGAAAAAAAAAAAAATGGTAAATAGTACTTTTTAAAGTATATTTTTGAAAATATGAGTAAATTTAACTTTATATACGAAATTCAATCAGTTTTGTTTCATACATACCTGCAGATGTAGTAATATACCTCTTGAAATGGAGGTGAAGGAAAGAAATTCGATACTTTCTGGAGGAGTTAAGAAAAAAAGCAGTTTTGTTTACCCGACAACCATAAAACTGTATCTGCTAGGTTCCAGGTAAGCGTACACACATTAACAGAGTGTATGTGTGAGGCCTGGCAGTGTTGGCAATTGGGGGTTGTAAATATACCACAAACTGTCTCTTCCTTTCTGTTGGTGAACTGTAAATAATTTATGTTATACAAATAAACAAAGCCAATTGTAAAATACACAAGATATTACCTGGTATTATTTTTCAAGCAATTTCGATTCGAATTTTATATTATATTGTATAAAGAAATTAAAAGAAAATTTTATTTTTTGTAAGAATAACTAATCTAATAGTTTCTTCAAGAATAACACAACCGAACATCTACAATATATGTAAGTAGAATCTAAAGTTATGTTAAGAAGTTATTTTTTGAAAAGTTTAAATACTTCTTATATTAAAGATTTTTTATGATACCAAAATATAAAATAAATTTTAAACCGGTTACTATTAGGCTTCTTCCTTTTTTCTTCTTAAACCTAATGTAAACAAATTAAACTGGGTAAATAAAATAAATTTGGCGTCTCAAAAGGGTTTTACCTCTATCACTGACCTATTTCTTAATCAAAATTGTTGATTTAACAAAACCAGTCCCATTATTTCTGAATTTATATAACGTTTTGAATAGTGTAGCTGTATCTAATACTCTTATTATATTTTACAAGATTACCATTATTGTTATGAAATCCTGATTTGTTTTTTTATGATGGTAAAGGATTTGCTTCTATTCATTAAGTATATTAAAAATAATTATTTAAAATGCTGAAGTTATAATTTTACATTTTAGCCTACCAACAGTAAGTAACATTCAAATATTAAAACAACCACCATATTGAATAAATTAAAATTTTATAATAATGAAGCATATTAAAATACGCTAAACTGTGATATGTTTTAGTATATTCGGTTTCATTAAAGATGCTCACCAATTTTGCATATATTTTATATATTGTAAATACAGGAATGAAGACATGAAATCAAACATAAAAATGTAACATTATGTTGCATTTACATAAATAGAGCACGTAATTAATGAGACATTGTGGAAGATAAATTATACTGACAGCAGGCAGACACAAACGAGTTGACTTTCAAAGAATAACAGAATTTTAGACATTTGCTAATGTTGCATTTTACAAAAAATAGATACTAAAATAGATGTTAATGTACTCTTTCAGGTGTCTTAAGACATAATGTTTAGCCAATATAAAATAATCAAGTGGTATAGCTTGGAAACAGAACAAGTTCTAATTCAAAAAATTAAAAGATATAACCTGTAATTACAGAGCAAATAGCTGAAGCCTATTCCATGTCACTTCGCAAAAAGGGCCCACTGTTCACTCACATGCTGCACTCACATTAGAAAGTGAGTGACTGATTTAGTTATGACATTAGAGTTTTGTGTAAACGAAAAAGGTATATCTATTACTTTCAAGGTTCAAGTTAACAAAAAGTTTGCCTAATATATGTTTAAATTTATGGTTTTGCTAACTATTTGAGCTCAGCTAGAGTTGACCTAAATAATCACTATAGAGTAGATAAGTATTATAAACTTGTTTACAAATTAATGTTTCTAACAGAATCGCATTATACTAACCAATGTGCAAAGGAATTACTTACTTACTTACTTACGGCGACTTTTTACAGCTATTCTGGCCGGTTGGTCGCAGTCAATACGCCATTGTCTCTTGCATAGCCATGCATGCATCTCTTCAATGTTTCTTCTTCTTTGCATGGCTTTCTCTATTCCATCTTTCCACCTTTAACCTAGGTCTTCCTCTCTTTTCCTATTCCTTGTTGGTCTCCCAATTCCATACTTTCTAAGGGATCCTATCTTCATTCATTCTTCTCATGTGACCATACCATTGTAACTGTTTTCTCTCTATATTGTCCGTAATTGATGATTGAAACATTCATTATCTCTCTTATTGTCACGTTTTGGAACTCTATCTTCTAATGTCAGTCACAGCACCTTCTCCAATAACTATTTTCTACTGTCTCTATTCTTTTCTTCAACTTTTGAGTTATTGTCCATACTTCTGCACCATACGTTACTGTACTTTCGATGATTGATTCATAAATCCTTCTCTTTATGTCCTTTCTTATATTTTAAAATTCCACAGTATAGAATTTAGACTGACTAACTATAGATTTTCCCTTTGTGACCTTTGTTCATGATATCTTTTTTCGTATCTTCCATCACTTGTTATGGTACATCCTAAATAGTTATATTCGTCCACATTCTTTATTACATTTTCCATTTATGTTCAGGTCTCTTCCTTCTCTCCCGATAACCAAATATTGCGTTCTTGTCCATGTTCGACTTCAAGCCCCCATCCTTCATACTCCTCTGTAAGTTTCCTTAGCATGTACTCCAAATCCTCTTCATCTTCAGCAACAACAACCTGATCGTCAGCAAACAAAAGGGTAAAAATTTGATCTCTTCCCATAAGGACTCCCATTTGTTGACATTTCCTACACCACCTCTCTAATGCTGCACTTAAATTTAAAACAGAATAGGTGACACACAACATCCTTGCCTCAAACCTTTATTCACATAAAAAGTATCAGACATTTCTCCTCTGATCTTAACGCGACTCATATTACCTTCATACATATTTTTCACAGCATTTATATATTTGATATTTATTTCACTGTTCTCCAAGGCTTCCCATAATCTTTTTATAGGTATGCTGTCATAAGCTTTACGAAAATAAATGCATACGTTGACCAGAAAAGTTTACTTAGATAAAAAAGCGCCCACTTCCGATAATTTTAATTTACTCGGTCTATCATAATTCCGCTAATGTGGCAGATTTGCATTGTTGACCTGCTTCGGTTACAACGCGACTTTTTCCAGTGTAATGTATTTTTGGTGCTGGTTATTTTATTAAGTGTAAAATACACATATGTGTCAAAACTAAACCTTTTTTAGGACACTGGGAAGTAGAAAAAAATATTTTCATAGGATTACACCCCTTTCTAAATCCCTGTTATGTAGTAGATCTTGAATGAAAAATGCTTTTTTCCCCTTTAAAGAGGCGTGCTTGAGTCAAAATGTAATTTCTAAGCCATCGGGAGATCTGATCGGAAAACAAACGTACAGTTATTTAAGGTTTCAACCATATTTCAAACCGTTTGCGTGGTTGATGTTCATAACGCCTTATTTGTCTGTGAATAACTCTGTGTCAAAATTCATTTTTGTAGGACATTAGAAAGGTTAGAATAGAAATGTAGCAATTCTAGGAGTTGCAACTCCATTTTATCCTTATGGGTGGTTAATCTCCATGCAAGTGCAGTTTTTATTAAAATAATTTTTATTTATAGTCAATCTTTTTTTAAAAAAAAACCATGAAGCTTGGATGTGTTTCAATTCATTCTTTCTATGACATTGACAGAAGTCAAACAGAAATATCGTTCTTTTAGGAGTAGCAATCGCATTTCAACCCCTATGGATATTTCATATTTATTAAAATGTTTTAGTTTTTCCATTTAAGTAATGAAGTATGCATGTGTCAAATTATACTTTCTGTGGCATCTACAAGTCGGAGAATTAATAATAATATTACTTAATTCCTGCTTTGAAGTGTTGCTAATTTCTTTCGTTCCAAAAGTGTAGTTTAAGAATATAAGGGTTACAGTATCTTTTTTACCGTTGGTATAGGCCACATGTTCGATTTAAAACCATGACAAAGAATAAAAATTGTTATTTTATTACACATATGAAAGCAAAACTACTAAGTAGGTAAAGAAATATCTGTATTGAAGCGAAAACATTTATTGTTGTTCTACCAGTGCCCAAAATCTGTAATTTGGAGATTGGAATATCCCTGAGCATCTACTAATTTACTCTGCTCTTTTTTTAGGACACATAGTTAAAACAAGCTACTCGAAAATCCGGCATCAAGATATCATGTCAGAAAATATATTTCACGTCCATTTAATACAGCGTTAGTGAATCTACAGAGAACATCAATCTTGGGTAATTCAATCCTTGCACTCTTTTCACCTTATCATAAAGTTTTCTTATCAAGTTAAAAGGCTGTCGAATGCATCCATCTGTTTCCTTCCCAGATATTGCATTGGGGTAGTGATGAACTTTCTTCATACATATTAAATGCATTTTGTATGGTAAAGTTTTTAAACAATAATATCACTAAAATATTGGTTTAAGCATGATTTTAAGTAAAATAACGAACCATTAAAATGTCCTAAATTCAAATTTAGTTACAATGATCACTAAAATACACGAATACGCAAGGTAAAATTTATTCTATGTTAAGGTACAGTACATAAATTTTAAGTGGTGTTTAAATTAATTTTAAAAAACTAAAAAAATTTGTCAATTTATATAAATATTATGTATTTTAATAGAGTTCTCTGAGACTCTGGTTCACAGGAACCGGCAATGGCAGTTAAAATTCGTTCTTGAGTTATTTGTTCAATTAGCTACGTTTTGAAACACCCATTGAAATAAAAAAATACCGATAATTGCTAATTTAAAATTAACGGAGAATCTTCTATGACTAGTCTAACAAAGTAAATTAAATTCGTCAAATGGCGTGGTATAATTTTAAAATGACAATAACCCAAAACAAAACAAACATTTTCAAATTTCACAGGTTATTTATTTTACAGAAAACTATGAATGCCGCAACAGCACCACAACAAAATGAAATGTAAGTTTATTTGCCAATGATAGTTTCAAGTAAGATTTTTGTCTTTTACCAATGCCCATTGCTATGTTGCTACTTTTAAAGCAGATGTTTAATAAAAAGGTAGATAGTGTAAAAATAATCATGTTATTAATATGGATAGAAAATAGTAAAATTTCTTTTATAATGAAACAGATTCATAATCCTATTTAGATTTCTAAAATATTAGGAGTACTAAAAGTTTAATAAGATATTATACTTCTCGTTTGATTTATAATATACTTTTTATAAATTTCGTATGAATTGAGTTGAGTGAAGGAATTTTGATACGGTCCAGTGTTTAGTGTTGAAATAGTTTACTGTGGCTTAACATTGTTGTGCATCAGTATACTCAGTTTGCAGGTAACTGTGCAGACATTGTCACAGAACCGTGCTAAGTGTACTCTCGGTATTGGGATATTTTCCGTTGTAAAATATACCAGAATTCACCTTATATTTCCTTTTTAATTGGCTTGAAATGGCTTAGTAGCTGAAACTAAAAAACAATGAGGAAAGAAATGTGGAAAGGAAACGAAAACCAGTACATTTGTTGTTTATAAACAAAACTTATAAAACAAGGATTTATTATACACTAAGAAATTAAAGTTGTAAATATAGTGTAAATAATGAATGATGCAAATACGTATTGGTTACGTTCTTAAGAAGCGTTCATATAGATTTATATGAATAGTTATTATATCATTACATCATTTAATCATTAAAAATGTACATCCAGTTTAAACCTTTTTTGCAATATAGCATAGATATATGTATAACAAATTTATAGCTAACAAGAAGAACCCTGCAGCTATCAGAGCCCAATATTCAGTAACAGAGAGCTCCAGGTAGCGGACCACTCCAATTTTCAAGAGCTTATATCCCGGGAGCTGCAATGGAACAAAATATTCCTAGAAGATGAACAATTCTGCAGACGAAAAGTTATACAGGGCTGCAATTTTTCAGAGGCCAACAAGCTTCCAGAAGTTGAGAAAACCTAGAAGTCGGAAATCACCTTAAAACAAAAGGCAAGAAAGGCGAAAAACTGTTAGACGTTTGGTGGAATTTATGGAGTCTTAAGAGTCTATTTAGATCAATTGCTGAATGAATTTTATCAACGCTTAGTTAGTGGTTTTCTACAGGATGTGGTTACTAAAGCGAAACAGCTCCACTAAAGCATAGGAACTGGGCTAAAATAATAGTAATAAATACCACCACTAGTTCAGGTAACAGCGGAGTTCCGACAGTCATCTTAATTATTTGTTTATAAATTAAACTGTTCAATAACTTGTTAATTAGGAATTAAATAATTCACTAGTCACTAGAGTCAGTCATTTAATTTTAAACGGTAACAAGTGTTTAATTTATGCAAACAATTCCATGAACAATTTACAAGAATTATCTACTAGTCTCTGCATTATCTGCAGTAGATGCATTATCTCAGGAAGGTTGAATTGTGAGAGCGTGTGCTTTTAGTCTCAATAGTTTATTCATAAGAAACTCAATAGCTGACAATTAGGAATGCTCGAATATTCAAACTCGATTCAATCAAGGAGGTTTACTCTGTGTTTCTTTATAATTTATTGACTACAAGTTAGATTGCTATAGTTATACGTACAAATTAAATGAATAAACTTTTTTGCTATAAGACAAATTTTATTTTAGAATTGTAAATGGATAGGGAATAAAAAAGTAAATTTTATATTGTAATCCAGCGGCAGGCACAACGCGCTTGGAATCTGGTCTAGACCTGGACTTGATGGCAGTGAATGCTAAACAATAGTCTACAGTGGACTCAATCTTTTGTTAGGCGGCGAACCTGCGTTGAGAGTGATTCAAAACAGGCCTGCAGGAACAGGAGCGTAGTCGGTGCAGGCCAAGAAAACACGCTCTGCTTCCATTCCGAGTTGAGAAGCGATAGAGTAAAGTCTTTAGTGCGAGTTTAAAAGTAGTGTCGGGCGTAGGATCCGTTGGTATAGATTATTTTAATACCGAACTCCAAGACCTTCACGACCAAAGACGCTAACTACTTTTGACTGAAATTATTAAAATTTTCTAAATTTGAAATTTGAAAATTTAAGAAGTGAATTAATTTGAAATTGGAATTGAAATTTGAAATTAACGATCAAATTCTGTTGAGTGTGGACTAATATATATCTAAATTGTAAAGGAGTTATTTATTTAAAGTCAAACGTAAAAATTTAATTGAAATTATAGGGATTCTAGTTTAAAATTAAGAGCTGCAGGTGCTGCACCATATCCTGTAGGAAACTTGTGAAAAATTTCCTGTTGAGAACTGTTTAGTTTTGTTTGAGAATTTTATTTTAAAGAAGTTTATTTTATTAGTTTTGAGAAGAATCCCTTATATTTTATTTCATACAAATTTATTCAAGATTATTATTTTATTTTTATATTTTATACACACGTATTTAGAGGACAGTGAGTCCATGTTAAATCGAAAGTGCCTTGCCTAAGGAAGTTAGTAATTTTAAAAACTATTGTGCAAAACATTTCATTGGTGGAATACAAGGTTAACAATTGAAGTTTGAATTGATTTAATAAACCTGAATATTTCAAAAAAGGTTGCAGTTTTTAATTTCCACCAGTATCTACTTAAATCTTATGAGTTCGAGACTATTTAGGGGTCATCATAATAAAAACAAAAAATTTTGTATATTAACATTTTAGTATAGCAATAAACCGTGCAGTATCAGTAAATATTATGGATAAATGCTTGCAATTTAATACAATACTTCCCAAAAGAGCAGACCTTTGTATGTCATTCTCCTTTAAAATTTATTTTATAATAAAACTATATATTTTTTGCATATGCCGTTTAGCGAGAATATTCTGGGAAGATCGGGTATAAATTTAGTGTGACCTTTTGTGGATTGTATGATAATTTTTTCAACTAAATGATTTTAATAAAGAAAAAAGCTCAAACAAATAAATATTTTTAAATGCTTATACGAATATTGGTATAAACTGTGTTAAATATCGTGACAACTAGATTAAAAATTATTGCTTTGACTTGTTGTGACTCAAAACAGAAAACGACCAATAAAGTCACTTTGGTAAAATTAATCATTATTTTAGTTTAGATAAAAATTAAATCAAATTTATTTGGGTAAGCTTGCTGAAGTAAACATGAAAAATGTAAAGTTTTTTAATGATTTTATTAATATGTTTTGTGCTAGCTTTTACCAACCACGTTAATAGATAATTTAATGCAAAGTTAACTGTTACCACAGTTTACAGTGTAGAATGTTAAATTTATGATAAATCCTTCCAAACGAAGGTTAATGTAATGAGGACGCAAATGCGATCCTCAACGTAAACATATCGGCCTAAAAAAATAATTTAAAATAATTTTAAATGTACAATCAAGCTTAAATCATTGAAATAAAAAATGTAAATTAAATTTTTTTTACAATGAAAATGCAAACTTTAATACAGTAATGGAAATGTGGTGAACCTATGTGCACTCGTTTGTGTGAATATTAATACCAAAAATGTTTCTCGTTCCATGATTCTCTAGTCAGCCTTTTATTAGTATCAGCTGAGAGAAGTGTAGGTAATTCCAACATACGAGCTCGTAACAATACTAGAGAGATAATCAATTTCATTACCTAACTGATGGTAAAACTGTTTGAAAATATGAAATTTAGGTAAATTACTTTTTAGATCACTATAGGACTTTAGTAAGATGGAAAAAGTTTTTATATATTTAGTGATATTTCAAGTAACCAACGCAAGGTATACGTTATTATTCGATAGTAACTTGATAAAGTTTTTCAGTAATGTAACAAGAAAAGTAATATTATAACATATAATATTTATTCATCTTTATTCATAATATCATTCAAAACTGATGGATCGTCCGTGCAATTTTACACTTAACTTAACACGAATAGTTAAGAGTATATTTGTTGTAGTAGTATAGTTTTTTAAATATTGTAATACACAATAAAAAAAACGAAACTAATTACTCACTGGCAAGATAAGTCTACTCAGTTTTGTCATAAAAAGTATTCAAAAAACAAGGAAATGTATAACTAGTATAAAATCAAAATTAGGCACCCATAAATTAGGTGGTCTAGTTAATTATGTTTGTTAAAGGAAAAACTATTAATGTTTTTAGATATAATAAAACTGCATTATAAAAACGATATATATATATAATATATATATATATATATATATATATCGGAAAATTGCTCATATTTGGAGTTACTAAAACAAACTAAATGCATGATTTAGAAGTAGTTAGATGTACAATACAGAAAAGATGCTGTGTTTGATGGAAACCTATTACAATAAAATCTTAATTTAAATTCTTATTTTAATGTAAATTGCATTTTTATGCCATTGTTCAGTTATAAAAAATATCAGTATTTGCACGTTTCGAGATCTGTAATGTGATCTCTTCCTCAGGTGTATAACTATCCTGACACACAACTAAAACCTTGGTTAAAATAAACCATCGTATCCTAGCGGTGTGACACGCGTAAGCCAGGAATCAAAGCAACCATGTTTGTGTGTCAACTCCAGCAGCATTTGGGTATATTTGAACCCTTTTCTTTCCCTAATTTTCTTCCTTCTGTTTAAAAAAAAATATTTTGTATCTATTAAAACCTCCCTTCACCTGAATAAGAGGATAGAGTAACAATCTTCGAAACGTTGTGTTATATCTCTTATAAAATATAACAATGGCAAAATTTCCGAATTCCTTGTTATCTAAGAGACGTGCACTTGAAACTAAAGAATACATGTCAAAATAGGTCTGTGCAAAATGAAGACCATTCACAGAGAAATCCACTCTACTCTCATTGCGAAAAAGATATAAACTTTATTACTGATTAGAGTACACTAGGTTTATTATAACGAAATGGGAGTAGAAAATGTTATTTTTGAAATAAAATAACTAACTAAAAGTCTGTTGATTTTTTTTAATCTTCTTTCTGAAATGTTTTTAAAGTATTTTAATATTAATATAATTAACACACAAGCTTATTAGGCAAAAACCAGTAATTGGAGTGTATCGGGTTAACAGACGTAATATTATATTTACACTGGTTGTGGTGAAACAATGCATGTATTGCATGCTCTCACAAATATCGAGACCGGTAGCGTTTGTAATGTTTACCGCAGAAGAGATCAATTTAATGTAACATTTAAACAATACACATATTAGTTTAGTTATTCTTTTAGATACAAAATTGGCTTTAATTATTAAATAGACTTCTTGGTTATTAGTACACTACTATCTATCCTAGGGTCTAATGAAGGAAAATTATTGTAGACTTAGCAAGCAATACGTATGTACGTTATTTTTTATACAAAGTTTTGGCTGAAAATGAGGAAGCGCCCATCCAACCGTTCCCACACGTTCAGATAAGAAATTTTCAGAATGATAGGATACTTTCAGTGAGACATTTCTCTCACGTTGGTATAGTGTATAGTGTTATGGTATAAGTTTTATTGAAATGAATATGGAAACATCTTTTATATTTATGAACATGTAAACTTTTAGTCTATGTTTTCGCATTTGTTTTACTGGGAGAAATATATATTTGAATTGGTTTCATGAGCCACCTGCAAAAAACTATTTAAAGTGTTATAGGTCACTTGTGGCTTTTGGTGTTATTGAAATAATTTTAAGATTTTCGATTACTTAATACTAAGGAAAATGCAGATTACTCGTAAATAATGTTAAATTGTAGGCCTGCCTTTAAAAATATGGGTCGTGTTAATGGACTATATATAATTTCAGGCTCAGTCGGAAAAAAGGTAGATTTCATGTGGTAATCATCTCTAAATGTCATATTAAAGGTGATTATGACTTTAGAAGTTTAATTAACCCGTTAATTTATATTATTAAAACTAGTAAAACACTTTCCAAAAATTTAGCAAATCCTACAAATATAATAATCTTCCAAGATTTAAAAAAAAAAATTTTTTCATATAATATATTTTTAAAAAACTTTAATTTTAAAAAAACCCCAAAATTTTTTTAAAAAATTTTAAAAAAAAAAAAATAAAAAAAAACCAAAAAAACCCCCAAAACCCCCCCCAAAAAAAAAAAAAAAAAATTTTTAAAAAAAAATTTTAAAAACTTTTTTTTAAAAAAAAAAAACCCTTTTTTCCCCCCCCCCAAAAAAAAAATTCTTTTTTTCCCCCCCCCCAAAAAACCCCCCCAACCCAAAAAACCCCCAAAAAAAAAAAAATTTTTTTTAATTTTTTTAAAAAGGGGGGGGTTTTTTTAATTTTTAAAAAAATTTTTTCCCCCCAAAAAAAAGGGGGCCCCCCCCCAAACCCACCCCCCCCAAAAATTTTTTTTTTTTTAAAAAAAAAAAAACCCCCCCCCTTTCGTTGTTAAAAAAAATTTAAAAAAAAATTTTTAAAAAAAAAAAAAAAAAAAATAAAAAAAATTTTTTTGGGGGGGAAAAAAAAAAAATTTTTTTAAAAAAAAAAAAAAACCCCCCTCAAAAAAAAGGGGGGGAAAAAAAAATTTAAAAAAATAAAAAAATTTTTTTTTTTTTTTTAAAAAAAAAAAACCCCCCCCCCCCCCCAAAACCCCCCCCCCCCCCCCAACCCCCCCAAAAAAAAATTTTTTTTTTTTTTTAAAAAACCCTTTTTAAAAAAAAAAAATTTTTTAAAAAAACCCCCCCCTTTTTTTTTTCCCCCAAAAAATTTTTTTAACCCCCCCCTTTTTCCCCCCCCCCCTTTTTTTTTCCCCCCCCTAAAAAACCCCCCCCCAAAAAAAAATTTTCCCCCCCCCCCCCCAAAAAAAAAAAAAAAAACCCAAAATTTCCCCCCCCCTTAAAACCCCCCCCCAACCCCAAAAACCCCCCAAAAATTTAAAAAAAACCCAAAAAAAAATTTTTTTTCCCCAAAACTAAATTAAAAAACCCCTTCCCCCCCCCCAAAAAAAAATTTTCCCCCCCCCAAAAAAAAAAAAAAAAATTTTTAAAAAAACCCCAAAAAAAAACCCCCCCAAAATTTTTTTTTAAAAAAAGGGGCCCCCCCCCCCCCCAACCCCCAAATTTTTTTAAAAAAATTTTTTAAAATTTTTAAAAAAAAACCCAAAACCCAAAAACCCCCCGTATTTCCCCCAAAAAACCCCCCCAAAAAAAAAAAGGGGGAAAAAAAAACCCCAAACCCCCCTTTTTTTTTAAAAAAAAAAAAAATTTTTTTAAAAAATTTTCCCCCCCCCAACAAAAATTTTTTTTCCCCCCCCCCCTTTTGGGAAAAAAAACCCCCAAAAAAAAAAAATTTTTTTTTTTTAAAACCCCCCAAAAAAAAATTTTTCCCCCCCTTTTTTTTTTTTCAAATTTTTTTAATTTTAAAATTTTTTAAAACCCATTTTCAAAAAATTTTCCCCAAAAATTTTAAAAAAATTTTTCAAATTTAAAATTTTTTAAAAAAAATACAAATTTCCCCATTAAAAAACAAACCCCCCCAAAAAAAACCCGTTTTTAAAAAAAAAACCCCCCCCCCCCCCCCCCCCCAAAACCCCCCCTTTTTTTTTTTTTAATTCCTTTTTTTAAAAATTTTTTTTAAAAAATTTAAAAAATTTCCCCCCCAAAAAAAAAAACCCGGAAAAAAAATAAATTTAAAAAAAGGGGGAAAAAATTTTTTTTTTTTTTTCCCCCTTTTTTTTTAAAAAACCCCTTTTTCCAAAAAACCCCCCCCAAAAATTTTTAAAAAGTTTTTTTCCCAAATTTAAAAAAAAAAATTTTTTTTTTAAAAAATTTTTTTTTTAAAAACCCCAAAAAAAAAAACCCCCCCTTTTTTTTTTAAAAAAACCAAAACCCTTTTTTTTGGGGAAAAAAAACCCCCCCTTAAAAAAAAAAAGGGGCCCCCCTTTTTCTTTCCCTCCCCCCAAACCTTAAATTTTTTAAAAAATTTTTTTTCCCCCGTTTTGGGAAAAACCCCCCTTTTTTTTAAAAAAAAATTTTTGGGTTTTCCCCAAAAAACCCAAAAAAAAAAAAAAGGGTTAAAACCCCAAAAATTTTTTTTCCCCCCCCCCCAAAAGGGGGAAAAAAAAATTAAAATTTTTATTTCCCTTTTCCCCCCCCCCAAAAAAAATCAAAATTTTTTTAAAAAAATTTTTTTGGGGGCCCCCCTTTTAAAAAAAAAATTTTAAAAATTTAAAAAAAAAGGCCCCCCCCTTCCCCAATTTAAAAAAAAAATTGGGAAAAACCCCCCCCCAAAAAAAAATTTTTTAAAAAAGGGCCCCCCAAAAAAAATTAATTTTTGAAACCCCTTTTTAAAAATTTTTTTTTTTTAAAAAAAATAAAAATTTTTTTTTCCCCCCAAATTAAAAAATTTTTTTTTTTTAAAAAAAATTTTTTTAAAAAAAAAAATAAATTTTCCCCCCCCCAAAAAAAATTTTTTTTTCCCAAAAAAACCCCCCCCCCAAAATTAAATAAAAATGTAAAATTTTTTTAAAAAAAAAATTTTTAAAAATTTTCCCCCCCCCCTTTTTTTTTTTTTAAAAAAAAAACCCCCTTTTTTGGGGGGCCCCCCTTTAAAAAACCCCTTTTTTTAAAATTTTTTTTAAAAAATTTTTCCCCCCTTTTTTTTAAAAAAAATTTTCCCTTTTTTAAAAAAAAAATTTTTTCCCCGGTTTTTTTTCCCCCTTTTTTTTAAAAATTTTTTAAAAAAAATTAAAAAAGGGAAAAAATTAAAAAAATAAGAAAACCCCCCCCCTTAAAAATTTTTTAAAAAAAAGGAAAAAATTTAAATTTTTTAAAAAATTTAAAATTTTTAAAAAAAAAAATTTTTAAAAATTTTTTTTCCCAAAAAAATTTTTTTAAAAATTTAAACCCCCCCTTTTTTAAACCCTTTTTTGGGAAAATTTTCCCCCCCAAAAAAAATTTTTAAAAAATTTTTTCCCCCCGTTTTTCCCTTAAACCCCCCCCCAAAAAAAAATTTTAAAAAACCCCAAAACCCCCCTTTTTTTTTAAAAACCCCCAAACCCCTTTTAAAAGTGCCAAACCCCAAAAAACCAAATTTTGTTTGATTTTTTACAATTTTTTTCCAAAAATTTTTTTTGGGTTTTTTAAAACCCCTTAAGCC